>NC_057934.1:48217398-48517398 GCF_018555375.3 Anguilla rostrata
TAGCATGATAAAGTACCTTCATCATATTATAAGCAATAGGTGTTAATTCTGTTAATTCTGTCCCCAGACAATTAACCATGCAGTAACCTTCCTGCTTTTCATAAGCAAGCAATAGTACTGTCCCTAGACAGGTTTAATTTAAATACAAATGGAATTTCAGTGAAATACACAACCAATTTGTTGTGTTTTGGCTTGTACAAAGGACCAACAATTTCAAATTAATAGGGGTGATCTGGTCAAAATCTGAACATAATTTGAAATATTGTATATGATGTATGAAATATCTTGGTGAGTGAGAGTGCAAGTTTTTAAGTGTAGTTATCCCAGAACTTTCTCCCCCACCTCCCCAACTCTTTCCTCCTCCTTGTTGTATAGAATACTGATTACATGTGTGTTATCAATGCTGAAATTGTTTCGCAAGAAAAAACATTTTTTTCACTTTTATAAGATAGTAAGCATGTTATAGATATGTTAACTCTTGAGGATATAGATGTGTCATTTGAATATGTATTTGTTCTAAAATGGGCATATCTTAAAAATATTGATGATTTCTCCCATTCTCTTATTAATGAACCAATGAAGCAGGGCAGCCATATGTCCTATACATCATTAGCTTTCAGGAGGGGAGTTCAGCACTAGGCTAATTGCACTTAGGAATCAGCCTTCACAGTCATCAAGATATTATTGTACATATTATACAGTACGTCAAATAACCCACTGACTGCTGCATCTCTAGTGATTGATGAGCAGTTATTCTGCTTAGCTTTTGTAATATGTATAACATGTTCAAATACTGTGTAGAGTAACACGGTAACCAGGTACTGCACGTAGAATGATTTGTAAAACAACAAATTACAATTGTGTAGAGATCACTAACTACACAAAGGCTTTTGTCATTATATCTGTAGTGTAGTGTGACCTGACATTGGACTAAGATAATATGGCACAAGATATGGTTCCTGCATGACCACTGTTATCACCAATGAATATAACAGATATGAAGGAAGGCTTGGAAAAAAATTGGGGGAAGAACTCAATTGATTTTTCAAGCGAGTCATGATTTTTCACACAAAACAGAACCTAAAAAACTACGGCGGAGACGTGGCAAAATCAAACAAATGTATGATTGCACCGTATCACAGGATAAATATCACAGGATTCTGTGGCTCTGTCATCATAAAAGAATTTAAATGAGGGAAACATTTTTCAGGAACTGAAATCTTCGCATATGATCTTCCATGGTAAACAAGTACATTAAATCATTTCAGTCAAAAATCAGAAATATTAACACGTTTTGGGACACCATTGTGTCAAGAAACCTAAATCGTTAGATGCTAAAATACCCTTTGGTGCGTGCAGTAGTGGGGGTAAAGTCTATAAAATAAAATAACCTCTTTTTTTCTCTTCTGGAGAACTTCCACTGTGTTGAATGGATATGCAGCGTTTTTATGTTGCATTTGTTTTCTGAGTTTGTGTGTTTTTGATTTTGCATCGTTTCTGTATTTGCAGCGTGTTTGCTGTTAATGTATTTGTTTTGGCTTTCTGCAGCACGTTTTTTCATTTGCAGCACATTTCCGTTGTTGTGTTTGTTTTGGATTTTCGTATGTGTTTTTGAATTGGCATTGTTTCTAAAGCTGCAGCACGTTTCTCCTAATAGAAATGTTTTGGGCCGTTGTAGCGCGTTTGCCCTTGTCGGCCACCGTAACAATGTGTCAGATGTGCACACGAAACAGAGTAAATCTGATTTGTCTTGTATTCTGCAAAATGTTATTTCAAATAAACATGCCATTCTGAAGTGAACCGTTTTTTTTTTCTTTTGTAAAACTAGTAGTACTAATAGGAAGCTATCCTTCCAACAATAAGTCCACTCATAGCATCCACAGGCTACTCATTGAAAAGCTGCTAGCTACCTAACCCTCATAAGTGAGATGAGGCAGCAGCTAGCTTTAGATATACAGGGTGATTACTGTAACTCTATTGTTGTACTACTGGAATGCTAGATAACGTGCTGCAAATAATGACACCTGGATGAGATTGCCTCCAATTTCTAAACACCAGAGTGTACATAACTAACAAGTTAACTAACTAGGTAATGACGAGCCACGTAGCATCAAATGTGTATACATTTACTCAATAAATTGATGAATAAATAAATCTTTTTTAACCTTTTGGTTACTGTAAATAATGGACAGATATATTGTGATTGATTGATATTGATCAGTTAGAATGACTAATCATGCTGGAGGTTGAAAAATTAAGAAAGAAAACAAGAAGATGAAGTTAATATTTAATTCCTGTGTTTAACCCAAGTTTAACCATTAAAATTGTAATAAACACTATTAGGCAATTGTGATCGGTTCTGCAGACAAGGGCAAGGTGGGCATCTATTCTGTGCTCATTAGAGCCAGTTAGAGCAGATTGTCCCAAGCAGTAACCTTACACTACCAGGCAAAACGAAAGATACAACATAAACTAGACTTCACAGTCGTATAGTTGAACCTGAAGTTCATTTAATGTGTAATAATGTTGTAACACTGAGCTACTGCACGGTAACATTAGACCATATTGCAGTCTCAAACTCTGGACATTACACCCAGACAAAGTTTTTGATTCCACATGTCTAAGCTTGAAAGCTATTTAATTGTCGCTAGCTAATGGTAGGCCTACTTACTGATCCACCACATTTTGTGACAACTTCTGGGCGAAAATGGGCACTGCAACTAACTGTACAGATAATAAAAATAAAACCAATTTCTTCTTCTTGTGGATCTTTTCATTTTTGGAAAGAAAAAAGTGTATTACTTTCTCCACTTCCAGAGAAGGGGCAATCTTAGGCATTTTCAACTTAGCTTGCCTTACCCGCACGAAAATGTCCAGAGCGTCATTTACATATTACATGTAGGATTTCCTAGACTTAAGGTTTTTGTTATGTGACTAGCATGCAGGTAACTCTGCTCACTGAAGACCTGGCATTTAACCAAGGTGGAAAGCAAGCCAATTTTGGCACAGGATGTAACTTTTTTTTCGCAAAAATAATTTAAAAATATTTCTTGGCCATTTGTTAATGCAAAAACATATTAGAACAACATCAGCAAATTCACAGATTTTCAGCTTCCTGGACCTTTGAGATTTACTGTGCTTAAACTAAAAGCACAAATTGTATTTTTTGCCATATTTACTTAAACCGTGTGAGGCAGTAATGAAATACATAAGATAAGAAATAAACAGCCTTAGCATTTACACATGACAAACACATATTTCCATAAGTGCATCTTCATACTGGATTGATGATGACTATCTTTCACTTCATAAATCGTTTTACAGTGTGGAGGTCCATTAGATGCTTGCATATATGAAAGGGGTATCCTACTCAGAATTTTGCTTATCTTAATGACTGGAATGTTATTTGGCAAACTGTTAAAAATACAACTTGATATGTCACAATGTAATAATGAATGTAACAAGTTTTATGCATTTACATCAAAAGGTACAATGCATGAATTTTAATAAAATTTTAATTAAAAGGAAAATTCTACAAAAGAACCTGAATTGCTGCCATGACTGCAAAAATTGGATATTGTAGACAGTGGATACAAAACATCAGAACAAAACATCATCCTTCAATCATCTAGATCACCCTATCAGTTTCTGATATTTAAAAATATAATATTTGAAATGTACAGAATACACAGGAAAGTGTTATGTTAAAAATCAACTGTGATAGTGTAGTTTTAACTGTAATACAGTGCATCTGATCATAACTGGACTTCAAAATAAATCTACTGTGCAGCAGTTACATTATATGAAATAGGACAAACATTTTGTTTGAATTCTTTAATGTAATTTTATAATTAGAACATTATTTCAATAGTAATGACAGCATTGTGTGGCACATAAGTAGAATGGTTGCATACTAATCCTTTTAATCCATCCAACCCTGTCTGACCCAGAGGGGAAATTAATTCAGTTTTCATTACAATGTATGACTTCTTATTTCTGGATTTGGCCCAGGATACTTATCTGAGGCATCTTCTTTTCTACAACAAAGCAGTTTGCTTTGGTAGTGTTCCCACTCATAAACCAAAATCCAATGGCCATAAATTCCCACAAAAATGGGGATTAACACATGTTAGGCAAAATTCCTAAGAGCAATCAGAAGAATTCTAGTCATTGGTATTTATAATATGGCGAACCCACTGTCAACTGAACTTAGAATCATCTAACTGTGACATTACACTGGTCATGTGGAATTACCTAAAACTGTTGGCACAAGGTTGGTGAACTGTCAAAATGGTAATGACAGACAGAGACGGTTGTGGCTGTATTCTCTCTGGGGAAATAAAGGGATCTCACTGGAGCTGGAATACAGTAAATTTGTGATTACAGATATTATTAAACTACCCCTAAGATAATGGATGTACTTTCTTCATCCATTATCGTATGCGTACAAGGGTACTGCTTTGGGTGGGGACAATGAAATCTCATCACTAATGAATGCAAATTATTTATATTCAGTATAAGCAATAGCATTACTTGTGTTTTTAAAATATCTGCAGTATTCAGTAACACCATCCATAATAGGAACTCAGTGACACCATCGGGGCTGAATAGCAAGGACAGAAAACGTTACATCCAAAGTTCATTGCATACCCAGATATAGATTTTTTTCCCCCATCATTCAATAATATATTTGGCATTATTGAATTTATATACAAGCATGACCATAGATCCATGATTTGGTCAAGGATCTCTCTATCAATGACTTCAATGTTTATGGTTTCAGTCAGATTTTACCTACCCTTGCTATACTCCTTTGGGAAGGCCATATACATTAGCTTGACAGTTATTGTGAATTTTCAAAGCAAATTTTAACCAATGAAAAAAAAAAACAAAAACAAAAAAAACAAAAACAATATTTCAGCTATCTAGTAAACTTGCAAAGCCTGTCGCAATGCATGCTATCTTAAGTCAATAATTTTCATTTTCCCCTTCCTTAAAATTTGTTTATACAGTAAATTACTATTATACTTCACAAAACAACAATTCAAGTTATTGCTTGAGAATACTCTTTCAACAATGCTCAAAACCTGCAGTTGAACACTTTCCAGAATTTAACTTGTGTTGTGTAATTGGTAAATGGTAAATGGACTGCATTTATATAGCGCTTTTATCCAAAGCGCTTTACAATTGATGCCTCTCATTTGCCAGAGCAGTTAGGGATTAGGTGTCTTGCTCAAGGACACTTCGACACACACCTAATTGTAGAGGATTAAAGGAAAGAACACCAAAATAATTTCCGCCTCTTTTTTACCTGCATCATAAAAAAAAACAATATTCTTGACACTGTTGATGGAATTTAGAATTTCAAATTCTAGGAAGCATATAATCATTTCCTGCACATCATAAGCATTTAAAATTTTGTAAATAAAATGCATGCTGTAGGCATGAACCAAAAACAACAAACAAAACCCTTCTATAAACCCAACCTCCATGCAGGAGCTGTCTATGCTATTAATCTTGTCTAGAATACTTGTGGTGGACTACTGGAGGTGCTGCCCCCAATTATCTAGCAGGTTTGAAAGGTAAAGTAAGACTTCCATTCTCCTTTAAATGTGTGGCTCACAGAGAGAATCCTGGTCCCATAAGGTCATGTGATAAAATAACCTGGGTTATCTGCTCCTCTGGGCCTGACAGAACCTGCACAGGGTTTGGGGCAGATAAGAGCCAATCAGAAAGCTGAACACTGCCTGTCAATTACCTAATTTGCATATTTACTCACTCCATGTGATTAAGGAACTAATCCACAGCAGATTAGGCTGGGCATTGTTATTCACTGTAGAGCCTGTCTGTCTACATATTTCACTGCCCAGCCCAGTCTTCTCTGTTTGACCTGTGTTATCTCTGTTTACAGGGCCACTTTTAATTAGTTTGTAGTAAGTCTATTCAGAGATCAAACTCTGAACTGGTAAATAGCTCTGTCACAAATCTTGAACAGGTGACTCCAAGGTTATACATAGTGAAACACAGGGCAAATGTACATTATTTTTTAAATCAAAATGTCAGTGAGCAAATATGTACATAAAAAAAACATATATATATATATATAGACTAAACCAGTCTTTATTATATATGCAAAGAATGGTTGCTAATTCATGAACATATATAGAATATCAGTATATAACTCAATCATAAGACTAATTTATATAAAAAAATATAAATATACATTTTTCCAACTAGATCACAATCATAATAAAACACTTTTTTCAACTATGGTCTCATCCTTGGCATGCCCTATTTTAATAGGAAAACATTTAATAGGAAACATTTGTTCTAAACTATATCACTAAGACGTATGCAGTCTTTGCCATTCTCTGGTATTAAATGAGAAATAAACATGCTATAAATGATATTACTACAGTGATGATGTCTTCATTCTGTACTGTAGATCAATATGGGATTCGAACTTCTTGAGTATTCTGGTTTAATGTTCCACATATTTATCCCAAAATACAGTAAATAGGACTCACTTCCAGTCATTTGCCATCTTTACTTACAAAGCTGTAATGGTAATAGGATGTTCACTGCAATCCATTTTTAACTCATTCTTAGCCTGCCACTTCCACTGGCCCTTTACAGATGGTGCCCTTTACTTCGCCTCCTGGCATTTGCACACATCTTCCAGGTGTCTAGGAAATCGATTAATCTAAAGCCTGATACTCTTGGTTCAGCTGCCCTAACACTCAGGGGATCAATGGTAGTTTAATACAAAACCTGGTCGAGAAATGGCTGAACCTCTGGGATTGCCCTCCATGCACTCAGCAGTACCTTCAGAAAATAACAACCTAATTTACTTCTGCAATATGTGGAAAGCAAAGAAAGAAATAGCGTATGAGGATTAAGTTGCATGGTGAAAATCAGAATCAGTTTCTCACACGGTACCACACTTTTAAAAACAACACTGAAAAAAATAGGATTCGCTTTTGTAAAATAAACCATTACATTACAGTTGTAGAATTTTTTAAACAGCTTACAGCTTTATAGCTATTTTTATGCGTCTGCTGCAACACGTAGTCAGTGTACTCACTGACTGGCAAGAGTAGCTTTTAATGACTTTAATTCTACTCATTGTGAGATTCTTGGAATTACAATTCCCAGATTTCCAGTGTATTTAAGAAGAACGTACAAAAGCGTGTGCATGTGCAGCTTAACCTATAGTCCAGTTTGAATGATTATTACATTGCAATTGTTTCATTTTTCTAAGACCAGCTGAATGAATGAATGAATGGATGAAAGTGTGGCTATTTTTCTGGATGCCACACTGCAAATTAGGGCACCCTAGTCAATCAGTGAATCTGATGGTCACCTTAAGTGATCAGGGGATGGTCGGAACTGAACCTGAAATTCTTCCATAGGAAACCAAGAGGAAAATATTATTCATTGAAAACTGTTCATAGCAAACGAAACAAGAAAAAACAAATCCAGACAAATGTGAAAAAAGTTCCTTGTTTCTAAATTGTGACTCTTTTCTTTCTTTCTTTCAATCTCCTTAAAGAACACAGGCCCCTTAAAAGCATAGAGGATGAGAGGGAAACACAGGAGTAGACGAATGCACTAGCTGCAAGGTATATCCATGCATGCTCCAAACAGCTTCACTTTGTTAAAAAAAGAAACATGACAAAAATTAACATTTAGTTGTTGAGGGCCATAAATAATAACACAGCTGTCTACAGCTGGGCCACAAAGGCCCTTGCTGCTGGATGCATTAATCACAAAAAAGGAAAAGAAGAAAAAAAAAATATGTTGGCTCCCTCGTGGATGCATCAAGAAAGTGTCAGTGATTTATTTATTTATTTTATTTTTTTTACCTGAAGAGGTGTTACAAGAAATTTCATCTGCTGCAACGAAGACGAATTGATTTCTGCAAGAGAAGATAAAATTCACAATACCGCTTGCTGACTGGGCAATGTGCTGCCTGCCGAATTGAGTGGATGTCTGAAGATGGGGGAAAGGAAGGGTGCTGGCGGTAAATGGATTTCAACTCACGAGCAAAAGCGTCTGAGTTTTTAGCGCAGCCCCACACGCAAGGAGGCCACAAGGAGATATGGAGCACTGACATGCTTGGTATGATGGCATGGTGGAAAAAAATGGTATAATAAAACAATTATGCACAGTACGTATGTACAGTACTTATGTTTGTCTTGTGATTTTTTCACAAAATATGCACTGGTTGTGTATGCAATCCTGAACTGGGCAACTCTGCCCCCTTACAGTACACACTTGAAATGTAACAAAGGACCATTTAATGCTCACATGCATATTACAGTGCAAACTATAAAAAGGCTATGTGCACATAATAATCCATGCATCATAAAGAGTGCATGCTGATTTCAACATAAGAAAATAAAATTTGTGGGACCAAAACTCTACTGTGAAATGCTCACAGACGGGATGCTACTCATTTACACAGAGGACTGTTAGATTTCACTGCACATTTCTGATCATCTGCTTTTTCAAAACAGTATAAATGTTGTAGGGTAACAGGCATGCGCTTCATGAAACCACCTAGATCATTTTCATTAGCTTTTCAACGTACTGCTTACAATATAAACATACATTGAGCTCCATAATGTCTGAGTCATTTTTCTTGATTTGGCTCTGTACTTCACAATTTGAGATTTGTAAATAAACAATTCACATGTGGTTAAATCTCAAGGGTATTTTTTATACATTTTGTTTTCACCATGAAGAAATTACAACTCCATTCCAGGGCACAATAATGACTTTGCAGGTGTTTTGAATTAGTCAAGTGTGCTTCCTTAGTGCAGGTATAAGAGCTTTCTATATCAGATTTTTATTCTAGGCTTTTGATTCTAGCCTTTGGAGTCTGTTAATGACGTTCGTCAACATGAGGAGCAGGGTTGTCCTAATTAAAGTCAAGGAAGCCATTATGAGGCTGAGAAATAAGAAAAAAAAAAACATAGACATTGGCCAAACCTTAGTATTGCCAAAATTAACTGTTTGGGAAAGGGAACACAGGTGAGCTCAGTTGGGCAAGGAAGACCTTTACAGTTGATGAACGAAAAAGAAAAACCCCCAAACACCTGTCCGGCAGATCAGAAACACTCTTAAGGACACAGGCATCAATGTGTCAGTGACTACTGTCTGCAGAAGACTTAATGAACAGAACTACTGAGGCTAAACTGCAAGATAAAAACCACTAGTCAAACACTAAAAACAGGATGGCCAAGTTACAATTTGCCGAGCAGTACCTAAAGGACCCTGCAGAGTTCTGGAATAATGTTTAGTGGACAGATTAGATCAAGATTCACTTGTATCAGAGTGATGGCAAGGGCAAAGCATGGAGGCCAAAATGGACTGCCCAAGATATTTGGGCATGTATGGTTGTCACACTTACTAGTTCACTTGTCTTCATTAACGGTGTAACTGCTGATAGCAACAGCAGAATTAATTCTGAAGTGTACAGAAGCATCTTATTTGCTCAGGTTCAGCCAAATGGTCCAAACTCATTGGATGGCATTTCATCCTACAATGATCAAGACAATGATCCAAACATACTGCTAGAGCAACAAAGGAGTTTTTCAAAGCCCAAAACTGTAAAATTTTTGACTAGCCAAGTAATTCACCTGATCTGAATCCAATTGAATTCAATTCATATGCTGAAGAGAAAACTTAAGGCAACTAGGCCCTGAAATAAGCAAGAGCTGAAGATGGCTGTAGTACAGAACTGGCAGAGCATCAGTATACATTGCATACATTGCATTTTATCATTGCATTCATTTATACAGCTGGATATATACTGAAGCAATTCAGGTTAAATACCTTGCTCAAGGGTGCAACGGCAGTGTCCTACCTGGGAATCAAACCTTGTTACCTTTAGGTCACAAGACCAGCTCCTTACCCATTATACTACACTGCTGCCCAGTACCCAGCACCTGGTGATATCTATGAGTCACTATGTGTTGTAATTTCTACATGGTGAAACCGATGTTTACAAAAGATTTTGTCACACACATTATGGAGCTCACTGTATATGGGTAATGTCCTCAATAACTCACAACTGTGTTAACATGTGCTATTAATTAAAACAATATATATATATATCACACATCTTTGAGACAATTGTCTATTATCTTGAAAATACTGAGTCCCTTGTGGTGTAGCCTGACTTCTAAGTAAAAGTTTAGTACTAGACTGTACATGTCATTATGTAGTGTGCACAGGATGTAGTGTATGTTCCTTGCTCAATAAACAATTTAGCCAAGCTTCTCTTTTTAAAATTCATTTATACTCTTAACACTCAAAATATTATTTAACATTACGGTACCCTTTTTTAAATCATGTTTTGTCAAACATATCGATAATACATTGAATATTTACACAATTGTCTATGCGACTGTTCCACAGCAGGTTTACCCTCTTTCTCTGTTCTCCATCATCCCCCCTAACAATCAAACTAGCATAGGGTGCATGGTTTTGCTATTAATAATTTTCTAATGAACAGAGTGATCATGGAAACCAATTGTGAATTTCTTATGGATACCGCAATTGGAAGCTAGATAAGTGTAATATACAGTTACGGAAAACAGTCCATAATAAATTGAATAGGTGTGCTATTATATTTAATGGATATAATATGGACATTTAAGCCAATATACTCATTTTTTATGTTAGTTGATATTTTACCTAATATAGTTTCTCTTTTCAAAAGGTACAACTGCCGCCAATTATATTTTGCAAGCCTATCTGCAGCCTACTCCTCACAATTTAAGCTACTTTGTTTGCACAGAGGCATACACTATGACACACAATCCTAATGATTACACATTCACAATGAAAGTATCTGCAGAATTCATCCAATCCTTTAACATGCTAATCAACAAAATCCAAAGATCAATTCAACATTTTACAAGATCAATGTAATTATGTTACAATACAATAAATAAGGAAGTTGTCATCCTCGTACTACATCAACCAAATATATCTGTATATTTTAAATTGTGGGTATTGATCTTAATTCAGTCTTTTCTGTGTTTTGGGTCATGATTTTCAGTTCTGTTTATTTCACTAGAATTCATTTCAACACCGTGTTTTATTTATTTCTGCAACACATTAATTCTTGACCTTGTAAGCCTTAAATTTACCAATGTCATTCTTACCTACAATCTAATCTCCTAAAGATGTAATACCCTCACTGTCATTCCCATAAAATCAAATGTCAATCAATTTTTGACATGTTTGCCAGCCTCCCAGTATTTAAGTCTCATAGGGTATATATCTATATATAGATTTAGATAGATGTGTATATCTTATGAAAAATTATCTGCTGTACTGAATAAAGCAGAAATTATGTTTAAACTTACCTGATCCTTGCATAATTAAAATGCAATAGTTTGCAACACCATGTAAATTATCTAATAGCAGCACATATTAGAAAATATGAGTTACTAATCATTGAATATTAATATAAAAAAATAAGCCCAAAACCAATAATTATCCAAAACAACAGTGAATGTATCATTGCTAATTTCTGAATATTTTTTGAGAATCTACCTCCCCAAATCCAGAACAAAGGATATGACTATGCTTTTACTTTAATTATGTTTTACAATCAGTATAGAACTTTGCTGGACAATAGTTTGACAGACATTTTTGCAATTGAAAACTTTTGAAGACATTTCCTCATATGCTACCATGCTCAAAGAACACAGTGCCACAGATCAGCTGAGCAAACACTATGGCTGGTCTTCAAAAATGAATTTTCACCAAAAGACAATTTGGCAAGCATATCACAAGCTTCCTGATGCCACACTTTTGCTTTCTTGGAACATGAACAACATGAACAACATCTAGCTCAACTAAAGTATGTGTAAAATCTCACCAGAAGTACAAACACATACACAAAGGAAAAACAAAAAACATTACAACAACCATAACAAGATGTAGGAACCAAAATAATAAAAGCACATTATCAATCATGACCTACACAGTATTAAAAAAAATAAATTCTAATAATAGCATGGAAAGGATTATAACAACATAATTTCTTTTTAACATTAGAAACAGAAATACAGTTTACATTTTTATTAAAATAGAGTTTCAATTTCAGAATATGATTTTACACAAGTGTAGTTTTTGAGTGAATAATGTGCTTCTATTTTGAATAATTCCATGTTTTTCAAGTAGCCACTGTGACTACATATCCCATGATGACAGATACAGAACACATCTGCATGTATATTAGGTGGGTAATAAACAGCTTTTTGCTAACACCGCCATAATTCCTCAAAAACTTGCATGCAAGATACTTATATGGCATGCAAGATTACAGCCAATGAAATCCAAGGATCTACTACAGTCTTGCATGCAAGGGACAGTAAAACAATAGGAAAAATAAATCAAATCAAATATATCCAATTTACAGGCTCCCTATTCTTGCAAACAAAGATTTGTAAAAAAAACAGCAGCTGTCCATGCAAGATGACAACCAACCGGCAGGACATTTACCCTTGCATGCAATGTTGGAACTAGTTTTCAGGCCTCTTTAAATCTTGCATGCAAGCCAATCTGCAGGCTTTCCGGTTTTGTAGGTTGCTGTCTGAACAACACAACCAATCTTCAGACTTCCAGTCATTTCAACTAAAATTGTTACCTTTCTGTTCACATGTTCTAATACACATATGATGAAAGATCAGAATAAATACATTATTTAAATGTGATGAATTTAACTACATTGCATCACATGACTGCACCTAATTCAGAACAGCAATTTAGGACAGTTGTGTACTCTTGCATTATCTGCAGCGTGACATTTATTGTTTCTTCAGACAACATTCTTTAGCATTTTCTTTAGTACTGTCATGGGTAAAAAAACAGCACAATGCAGTAAGTTAAGAAATTAATCCTAATGTTGGAGGGAAATACATTTCAGTAGTGAATTCAGCCTATATCCCACCCAGTGTCCAGACACTGCAGCTATCAGAGCCAGATCATCACTGGGTATACAGGATATATTTTTTGATGCTGGACAGGAAGTGATCTAATAGATTGAGAAACTCCTGAGATTGGCTGGCTTTTCTTCCATGCAAGATTGTATCAAACCCTGAGATTTCATTGGCTGCAAACTCCTGCATGCAAGGCTTATCTGACTTACAGCAGTGCTGGCCCCTCATACACAAGTGTATATGCGTGTTCGAACCACTCCTCCAAAGTGATGACATTGACACCATTTAAACAACACAAAAATTATTACAAGTTCATTTTAAAGGCTGCCCATAAGCAAGACCTATATTGTATTTAGATACTGAGGTATAATATTTGCACAGTGAATATGGAGCAAGTGTTGGGTAAGTACCACTCAAGTAATGTAATGGAAGTAATAAATAATCTAAATCAGTCTGCAAAATATACTTTGTCCCTTTGTTCTGCCAAACACTCTTGCTCCTTTATTTATAGAACTGTCAGGTCTATCACACTTAATTAGCCAGTTACAGTTGCTGCACTATTCCACCACTGCACATTCAGCAATTACATTTACGGTGACATCTCAATTGATCTCATTTGCCAATTACAGCACTGTGTATCATGATAGGCTCGGTTCAAATTGGAAAAAGGAATTATTATAATAAATCAGCCTGGCCCTCCATGTTAGATGCTCATTGGGAATGGGAAAGGCAATTGACCTGAGAGAAATAGCTGCAGTTGCGGACGAGACAGTCTTCAAGAAAGTAAGCTCAACTCTCAGGACCTGTTTAAGGTCATGTTCTCGGGAGTAAAACGTTGGCAATGTTTCTGACCCTGCATATGAATACTAAGTCATAATATTGTGTCTTACCTGTCACTGTAGGCAGCAGCAGTGGCAGTGGCAGGTTGAGCATATCTGTAGGCAGCATAACCGCCCTAAAACACAACACATTAAACAAGCACTCAGTTTGGTTCTTCATTTTTTTTTTTTACTGTGACAGTATTTATCATTAGCTTCTCATTCTTGCTCAGTACAAAACATAAAGTACACAAATCATTTCATTTTGGTCATTCCAAATGCCTTAATCTAATATGAGATAAATTTCAGTAAGTGTTTGTGGCTTCATATTTTGTATATCCTTGATGTGCATATGTACAGAAAAAAACAAAAGAGTTTTAGTAGGTACATTCTTTAATGTAACATAACCACCTTGCTAAACCTTCTGTCGTGTTTAACAGTACAAACCTTAGAAAAAAATGAGTACTAATTTTTAAAACATATGATTTAGGTATACAATCAAGAGTAATTGTGTGCAATAATCTCATATCCATATTGAACTCCCTGTCTTCTTGTGAATTTCACAAAGGGAGACGTGTGTAATATAATGTGCATCTGAGGTCTAGTAAGGGTGCTGTATAATGAATAGTGGACAGCAATGACTGATCAGCTGTTCAGTCATTCCTTGTAAGAAAACAGGAATGAAAACAGAGAAACAGTATGCAATTTTCACTTTTTTGGAGAGAACAAGAGAAAAGCTGTACTAAGTCAGACTATAACATGGGAGGCTGTGTGTAACAGTGTGTAGTCATAAAAATCATGATATTATCAGACTTCATCTTTAAGTGGGTTCAATGCAGATTCCAATGCATACAAAATGGCAAAACCCAATAGCACAGTCACTCTTTGCACACCACAGGCCAGTGGCATTCTGTGTTTATGAGCATGGCAAACCTTAATGCAAACAAAACCAAACCAATGAATACAAGTTTTTACTTGGATCACCCTTGTGCAAAGTTATTATTGTGATACAGCTCAATTGTTGTCAACAACAGAGGTCTGTCAAAAGTGTGATGCTCTGGTCAGCAGTCTCCATTCACTGTGGAACTCCACTTGTGATTGGTGGCCATCTGACTGCCAAGTGCCGTTACTGATAAAGCCAGAAGACCTCACTTGCTGTCTTTCCTGTGGGCTCATATGAACATGACACCACTCCAGTTGGATCACATGCTCCTTCATGCTGAAACTTTAACAATGTACTTATTGTGCAGTAGGCCTGACTGCTGAGCCATGAGTGCAACATGAGCTGTCATGACAGGTAGCTTCTGTTGTGTTGGCTGCAGAACCCACTGGAAAATGATATGCTTTTTGAGGTGCTACAAGAAGCATGAGACAGAATCCCTGAAGACAGCATCTTCAACCTGATGCAAAGGGATTGGTGACCAAAAGTGTTTTACCAGTAAAAAAAAAAAAAAAAAAAAAAAAAGATGGTAGAAAAACAAAAAGTGAATAGGGGACAGCTGCAAGAATCTAATTTTTGTTTCCATTTTATTTTCAAATGGGGAATTGGAAACATGCTGTAATAAATAAATAACTGACATTCCACAGAAGACATAATCTGTGCTATAGCCTATATACTTGACATCTTATTTCTATTTGACTAATTCACCTGTGCAATCATGAAAGGAGTGATTAACAAAATCTTTGCTTCAGACTGTTGTTTGATTTGCAAGAAAGCCATTTGACCAAAACTATCTCAGAAAATTAAATTATCCATTTCCAGTTAATATAATTATTTTCAATGAGATCTCACAAAAATGGTGATCACAACACACATAAACATGGTATACATGCTCCATTAAAATAACACAGTGGTATACATGTTCCATTAAAATGAATGAATGAAAGCCCAGTCATATATTCAAGATGCAGTATTTGGGAAAAAAACAGACCTGAACCTGCTTGGTTCTGGGAAGGATTTTACAATAATGATATTGTCTGTATAGGGGTGAGAACAGCTTAAAACAAGGGTAACTGGGTCCACTAAAAAAATGTATGTCCTCGCTGCAGCACCTACAATGGTTTGGGGTTTCATTTGGCACTGCCTTCCTGAGAGATCTTCCCGGCAGAGACAAATTTGCATATATATTTTTTTGTTTTTCTAATTTTTGCTAACTACTACGGAATCCGTCAATATTTCGTTCAAAATCATTACTTCTATGAGGATTGTAACTAAAATAAGGAGTTGAAATGGAAGATCTCCTTATCTTTTGGAAGTATTTCTCTCTAGCCGGCAGAACTTCTGCTGTAGAGGCAATTGCGTCAAATAAAATCTGTCCCATTTATATTCTGAGCCATAACTACAATCATTTGTATACTGTTTACTTCAGGCAAAATAGAGGAAACAGCAAGAGAGTAACCTCACTGGAGAGTAACTTCACCTTACAGCAGGACATTGACCCCAAACATAATATTAAAGCAACCAAGCAGTGTTTCAGAGCCAGAGAGTGAAATGCTCTTGACTGGCCAAGTCTATGTATGAAAAGGCTTGTAATACCTAGACAGTTCACCCAATACAGATATAAATACTTACGCATTAAAGCTGACAGTATGCACTTTAATCTCATATTGTTTCATTTCAAATCAAATGTGCTGGAGTACTATTGAATCTTTAATGCATTCATTTAAAGGAATACTGTGCTGGATGTTTAGCCTTGTGTTTACAATCAAAGTCTCCTCCTCCGTCCTAAGCCTTGCCCACTCACCCCAGTTTTTTATTATTTTATATCCATTTATTTGCTTTTTTATTTTTATATCTCAATTTTTTGCCATCAAAAAAAACTATTTTGAGGTTGGTTTTTGAATGAGCCCTGTTGGCTTGTTGTTTTGCTTTGCTGTGCTTGTGCTTCTTCACCTTTGCCATAGCAGTAGCTAGCTAGCTACAAATTCTCCACTAAAACATGGTCCCACCCTACAGGGTCTGTAGCCACACCCACCCCTCCCCGTACAGAAAAGAGCATTACAGAAGCATCCTGAATACATCTAAGAAGAAGATATACTGTCAGAGGAGCACGGATTCGGCAAATGTGAGCAAAGACAAAGGTTGCCAGTGCATCATAAATATGACTGAGCATGGAGATTTTATAATATAAGGTAAAGGTATAAATCCTGCATTGTATGCCTTTAATATGAGAACTAATACGTTTTAGAAAAGCAACATCATTGTTAAATAAACAGTTATGCCAGGGTAATCCAGACGAGATTGTAAGCACCATTTTATTACTCTGTACTAGTTACTCTAAATTGAAACAATTTGAAACTTATGAATGTCAGAATCTCATTTTTTTTCTGCATTTTTTTTCTTTTTCTTTTACAGCTTAATTTCCCTCTCCTCATCAAACATTTAGCAAATGTACCCAAACAGTCCACAAAGAATGGCTTGTAATAAATATCAGTAATGCTTCCTAATACTTTCTAATGCATATTTAATGTTCATATCAATTTGCAGTAATCAATCTGAGCCACGGTGTTACTCCTCTAATGGTGAGGAAAAGAACGAACATCAGAGGTGCATTTTACAATTGCAATTCCTTGCAATTCTTGTTTTTTGTCCCTATGCTTTACTCCTCCCAGTACAGACACTCTAGGTGATAGCTGAGTCAGGCCCAGTAGATACATTTACTTTGCATCCAATTGTGCATATAAATTCAGGGACTTGTACAAAAATGTCAGTGGTGTAACAGTCTGAAGGTAAATCCAACTCAGTTTGTGATCAGATGAGAAAAATAAAATGAACTACCTGGCAGCCTATTTAATTTGGTTTTTACATAGGAAATTTGGTAGAAGGCTTGATGACAGACATGCCATATCTTTTTAACTCTGTTGATGTCATTTCACTACTTATCATGTACTGACGCAGCACAGCATTAGCTAGCTACCTTGGCTAACATTTACAGCTGTGAAATGACAGATTCCACCCTGCACTTCTTTTGAACATTAATTTGAACATTACTCAGACTGAAGACCTACCTCATCAGGCTGCATCTTGGTTCCACTCCCATCCCCACAGCATTGCACTGCCCCCTGTTTATATTCATTTAGATTATGTTGTTTTTATGCTTTCAGGTCATATATTTTATCAATTTTGTGTTTCACTTTGGGCCTGTTATATATACAGCCTGTATGTATCTTTGTATCTTAGCAGGTACAAATTTGTAATTTGTACCTGGTTAGCATAATTATACTAGTGCTTTAATGATGTTCCATCTTTACTGGCTGGTCTGGGAATGTTGTTAGCCTGGTCCAACACAATTCTCATTTTAATAAGGTGAATGCACCATATCTCTCCTATATTCTCACTCCGGGTAAAAAATGTAATATAATATAATGTAGTGCATTACTATTTCATTACTATATTTCATTACCCATGCATCCACTTCTATGAACAATATTGAACATTTATGGCCACACCATTTCACTTTGTTAATCAATCTTGTTTAAAATTATTGTGATTTTGCATTGAATACAACAAATATGACTGTAAAAGTGACACTCAAGTAAGAAGAAAATTAAAAAAAAATAATAATTTTCTACTCCAAAAATATAGCAATATCATTTGTAGAATTCATTTTATGTTTAAAGTTATGCTTCATATTAAAGCTTCTTGGGCATACAGAGAATAATTTATAGTCCAAAAGACTATAAATGAGGAAATGAATAGAACCATTATAGAACCATAACACAGAGTAAGACAGAATTTCCATTGCAACCAGAGCATTTCACTTCTGCAGATTCTGTATAAATATTTATCTAAAGTTATTTTCCATAATAACTCCAGAACTCAAGAAGCACATTTTGACACTTAACTTTTGACACTGGCTTTCCATGAATATTGATGACAAAGCTTCCAGTCTCTAAATAATAAGAGAGAACTACATCCATGTAGGAAATTAAAATAAAAGATATAATGTTCAAGTTAATCTGCCACTGTTAACATTTCCCATTTTTAAGAATATAGGTATCAGTGTCACTAGAGCACCTCTTTCTCAGTGATTAATCTACCTTGCTCTGTCTAACCATTGCATTTCTACAGTGCCCTGAAAAAGTAATTGCCCCCTTCCAGATTTCATGTATTATTGAGTATTTGTCATAATGAATTGTGTCAGATCTATAGACAAAATTTCATATTAGACAAAGGGAAAGAAACAGTAAACACAACACATCTTTTAAATTATTATTTCATTTATTTAATGAAAAAAGTTATCAGACACCAATATTACCCATGCGAAAAAGTAATTGCCCCTTTAGTTGCTCAATCAACCTTTTAACCAAATTTAACTGATTATTAGATTCAGCTGAATAAACACAGCCAGGCTTGATTGTTTGAATTAAAGTAGTTCTGCAATGAAGAGTGGGCTAAAATACCTCCACGGTGATGTGAAAGACTAATATCAAATTATAGGAAGTGTCTGTTTGCTGTTATTGCTGCTAATGGTGGTTCAACCAGTTATTAAGTTTAAGGGGGCAATTACTTTTCACATTGGTGATAAGGGTGTTTAAAAAAAAGAAAACGTTTTTACTCTGGTTCCTTTTGTCTAATATTACATTTTGTCTAAATATCTCAGTCCATTCAATACGTCAAATGTTCAATGATAAAGGAAATCAGGAACGGGCAAATACTTTTTTACGGCACTGTATCTTACCCATGCTAAATGTCCTTGGAATAATTAAGACAACATCTCGGAAATGTATTAACTATTTAAATGTATTATCAGAACAGATAACAAATGCTTAAATATTAAAAATGATGTTTTAGCTTAAGAGCCCAAAACTTCACCTTGATTAGTCATTTTACTATTGGCTTATAGTACATATGATTATTGTACATATGATTATTTCTGAGGTCAGAGTAAATTTTGATTTAGGAATGGTTAACAACTGTATACACCACACGAATACAACGTAATACTTAGTACTAATCAAATAATTCTCAGTGAAAAAATATCAAAATGTGATTAAATGTGTTAAGGCAACTTTAATTCAATTCTATGTTTGTATGGTTCTGTTGATTATTGTACTAAGCAATTTCCAAAATTCTGCAGTGGAAACAGAGTACAGTTAAAGTGAAAGGTCCTTTCACCAAGAGATATCTCTCCCTAAATTTGTTATGACAGACCCAGGAACAGTAAATAGACCAAACAGAGCTGTTCCGCAGTAGTAAACTTGTATGAGGAATGGCTGGGGTAATGTCTGAAGACAGCATGCACATCAGTGAATACTTACATAAATATCTGCACCATAAAATCCATCCTGGTACACCACGCTGGAAAGACGCACACACGCACACACGCACACACACACACACACACACGCATGTACAAGAACACCCCATTTTAGCACATGTTCACATGCAAGCACAACCAACTGCTACTATTCCTAGGTTATTCCAGCTGAGGATAAAGAAAAGTAAAATAGCATATAAAAATGTATTCCTGAATTAAGGGCTAAGGAGGCTGTGGATTCATCTGTGCAAACCAAAATGGAGGGCAAGGCATTTGGGAAGATGTACAATGATTTATTAATGGATAAACCTGGCTGCATGTTTGTTATGTTTTGATCATGTCATTTTCCCATGTGGACTTCATACTTTTCTAAAAAATTAATGTTTACCTACTCTGTGATATGCTGTGATGTTAAAGCATAATGGTTTCCTGGATTAGGCTCAGAATGCCCTTAATTTAAAAAATAGTTTGACAGTTAACTGTGCTTCTGCTGTTAACTTATTTCTAATTATGCTTCTTAAATTGGGGCCCGTCTCCAAATGAAGCTGAATTCATTGCTTATTTGTTCCAGATCCTGAACAAAAAAGAACTAGCTCATTTCTTAAAGCTCATTCAAAAAATATTTATTTTGCTATGGATTTCTGTAGTGTAACTGAGGGACAGACCTCAGAATTTACAGCTCAGTCCGACTTAAAACCTTGTGCAACAGATACTAGGATACAGCATACACCCCCTGGATGAGGATTGGGAATGACTGGTTTACACCATATCTGTAAATGGTGTAAAAATGGTATTTAATGTTGTCCTGCCAGGTACAGGGAATTCAGAACAGCAGCCAAAATCCTTTAGAAATCATATCGGTGCAAAAAAGAGAAAAGTTCACCCCTCATTTTCTGTTCATATTTCTGAACATAAGGTTCCCTGTAACAAAGTGTTACAGACACATATATACATATTCTAATTATTCTACAAAGTATTTTAATTTCAGCCAGCCACTGCATCAGAGATTAAGGTGAAGTGCCACACTAATAGCTGAGGGAAGAGATCAGTTTCACTTAAATTGTGTTCTAATCATTATTAAGCTTTTAGATTCAGATTTCGGGCAAAATAAGAATCTCTTTAGAAGTTACTTTAACATGTTTGATTCTCTTGTGCTTTTGGAGTACCGCATTGTCACACATTTAGTGTATTTCTTTAGTTATTACCTTCACAAAAAATAAAAAATGAATAATGTTTCATAAGATCCTGGCTGTTCTGCAACTGTATGATCATGATGATGCAACTCATATTTTCCTCACAAGGTATAAGTACAGTAGTATCATCAAATATTTTCAAATTCTTTGTAGTATATTAGAACACAGCTCATTTTTTATTGAAATGATCTGAAGTATAATTAATTTAGCTTTCTTCTACATAAAAATATATTTTGTATAAATATATTATATGAAATATTAAATAAATCTAGTTTATTGATGCACACAGTAATGTTTATAAAGCAAATGGCACAGTTTCCAATATACTGTATAAGCATACAAAAATACATATCTATAAGAATATGTATTATGAAAGCATTTTGTATATTCACAAGTGGTAGTAGCTACAAGTAAATAGAAAGATATGAGTTTAAGTATGGGTATAAGTATAACAAGAATGAGCTACTGATAAATGGTAACAATGGAAAACTAAATTGTAGTACACCAATGACTGGCATATTATAAAGATTTAAAACTCAGTGGAGGATCCTAGTTGTTAAAATGGACTCAACTCCTGAAACTGACTGAGGGGACTGAAAAAGGAATGCTTTATAAGAATGAACTTCCAGCCTCCTTAAGCACCCAGTGCTTGCAGTCTTAAACCTGAATAAAATAAAATAAAAAACTAATCTGTGACTGTTCACAGCTTTCCCTTCTCTACAGCATTCAATCTCTGAGGGAATTTACATAACAACATATGACACTGAAAATGCTTAAAGCCACCAACCATGACAGTACAAATTACAGTCATTTTTCATTACTCTGTGCAAGGTACACGTCTTCGAGCCTTCAGATTGGTCACATGCTGTGTTGGTTTCTGTGGTGAAGCAAGACCAGCATGCACTGCACTGTGTTGTGACCACTAAAGCATTTCGTTGTGGAGGTCTGGCTACTCACCCTCCATAGGCAGGGATCGGCGGAGGGGGAGCTGCTGCCCGAAATGTGTTGTAGACTGTGCGCCCTCTGCCTCTTAAATGTGCCCCTCTATATGCTGCTGCTGCAGTTGCAGCTGGGTATGGGAAGCCTGGCACTGTGGGAAAAAAACAGACAGAAAAATAAAATACTCCATTTGATGCTTTTTAAAGTTTCTAACAGTCAGCTAAGCCTCACCTTTTCCCAGGACCTCCACTCTACTTGTTCTGCTCCAGCAACCAGTGGTATAGTATTATTTTCCCTTTAGCCATTAATTGTGGCATGATTCAACAGACTGCAGCTTTCTAGCATTTCTCTTGCAACCAGAGATTACTCGTCTGCAACAGTAACTGTTTTGTTAATCGTTTAATGAGGTTCTGGTGTTACATTTCTTGAGAGCTCTATAATGTCAACTTTGGTTTTCATTTGCCTTTCTATTTAGAATTTAAGAATTGTGCCCATGTACATTACAGCACTGAAACAGAACTGCCTTGGGAATCAGAATGGACTACTAACATCATGAAATACCAAACCAACAGAAGGGCACACTACAGTAATTAGGGGAAGTCCATGATTTAGGTGGCCAAAATGCCGATGTGAGGCTCAAGGTGTCATGTTCAGTCAAGTGCCACACTGATAGGGTAACAATTGAACCACATTGCAGTTGAAATGGTCATCACAGTGGCATCAGCCAAATATGTCAGCAATTCTGATTGAGCTGGTGGGGTGCATATAGCACGAGGGTTGTGCTCAATCTCTGTTAAGTTATTTAAATTATACAGACATTATGAAAAAAATGCAATGAGGGATATGGATGTGGAGGTATCCATGGTGATAGATATGGACCTTGAGGTGACTGTGGTAGAAAAATGCAAATCAAATGCTGTCTGAATACAGTAAGCACACTGACACAGTTACTGCTCAAAAATATGTAACTTTCAAATAACATTCAAAAACTTATGATGGTATAGACCTTCTCTCATAATGATAATTAGCTTAATTTTTAATTATAGTCTCAGATTACACTATTAGCCGACACAAAATTCCTAATGCATCTCCAAAAATGTATTTTGTTATCATTTCACAGTATAGGAGGCAGATTTATTATTTTTTTCTGTGAAAAAATCAGTGCAAAGGGGCACGTGAAAAGTACACAACTCATTTATTTTATAGTCTTCCTGGCTCGTGATGTGTCCTGCACCCATTAAAGGAAATGGCATTGCAATAAAAACAATTACTTCTTTAAAGCAGGTTAATGATTCATCATTAGCATAATTTAATAAAACAACCCTCTGGCTACATTTCAGTCAATACTATGATTTTTGTTTTACAAAAGAAAATATCTTGAATAAAATATTAAAATTACACCTACTCTATGCCTTCTCCTCTAGTGGTACATCTACACAGTAAATTCCACTGTTAATTCAACTCTAACAGTGTTCATTTAACTCTTAACAGATAAAATTTGGTCCCACTCTGGACTGTGGGACCAAATATTATCTGTTGAGGGTTGAATTAGCACTGGACATTTTACGGCGTGCTTAAGTGTTCCTTTTGTAATCCAAAATGCAAAGCTCCATAATAAAACCCAGTTAAACTGTCTTCTGTTGACTTTTCAGCTCTCCCTCTCTTTCACTCATCTGCCCTCTCTGTTTGAATTTGTGGACCACTTCAGCAAGAACACTCCAGCGCTTTCCTGATGTTATGGTCCTCCCTGCTGTCCCCTCTCCAACAATCTCATTCTACTCACTCACACTCTTTCTCTCAGTAGCCTTCTGCTTCATGCTTCTTACACAGTGACATGTCTCACCTGCTGACAGCACATCGACCAACCACCCTGGACCCCAGCATACTCCCATTCATCTCTTCCATGATCAACTCATCACCTTCAACAGGATGTGTGCCCGCAGCCTGCAAGGAGGCTTGACTTACACTTCTGTTAAAGAAACAAACTCTTCAGCTATCCAGTATTATAGGCCAGTCTCTCTATTCCTCTTTCTTTCCAAAATCCTGAAACATGCAGCATCTAAACATCTTTCTTATTTCTTACCACAAAATATCCTTCTTAACTCCTTCCAGTTTGGCTTCAGCACTAGTCACTCCAGTGGGACTGTGCTTTTCAACATGGATACTCTTTAGTCAGCTAGACCACCATCCTTCTCTTCTGTTCTGATCCTACCAGACCTTCTTGCAGCCTTGATACCGTAGACCATGCAGTTCTTCCACCATGACCTCACTTGGGATCTCATGTACTGCTCTTAGATGGATTGAATCCTACATTCAAGGACATTCCTTTAGGGTTTCCTGGGATGGGTGGCTTGTCTCAGGCCCAGGACCATCCTACATGTGTCCCCCAAGGCTCTGAATTTAACCTTCTCTTTTATTCATTGCTGGGGGATTATGTATAATAAATGTGGTAAAATCCACATGGTGGAACCAAAATGCATATAATACCCTTTAATAAAACCTGAGAATCTGCAATTTAACCATGTGAATCGCTTGATTTGAAATCTAAAATTGTGGGGTACAGAGCCAAATCAACAAGAAACATTATTAATCTCACTGTGTGTGCGTGTGTATGTGCGTGTGTGTATATATATATATATTTTTTTAGTACTATATAAAACATAGTACTATGTTTTAAATAACCTACTGTCAGACATAGCAGAAACAGAGTAGTCTCAAACAATCACGGTTGCGCGGTGTGCAGGTAAACAGAACCCATGGGAAAGACCACATGGGTACTGTCCTTAGTTAATAGCGAGTAAGCTGTCAACCATGTTCTATACATAAAACTTTCCATAACCTGTTGGCAGATAGGCGAATATGTCCAGCTTTCCCAGTTAATATCTCAATACAAGGCATTTAAATTGTTTGAAACTTAAAAACAACGTAAATTGTATTTCATCTGTATTCTCCATTGCATTCCCATTCGAAGAGTTACTTATCGGACTATAAACATGACAGGACTCCTGGAAAGGACGCTTTCTGGCAGATATGGTGTGCCTAGATCTGCTGGGGTACTTTCGATTCACAAGACTATTACCTTAACCCCATAGGTAAAGTCATATTTCTAATTCTGATTTAGCCAATGAGTTCTGAGATGTACATAGTTCCTAGATTTACGTGAAGGAGTGCTTGACATCTGTGTACATCACACCATAGATGAGGCTCTGATTTTTATCTCAAGTAGCTGCTGCAGACAGACTGTGGATATGAATTTACCAGGAGAGGTCACTGGTGCACGGTGACAGACTGACGTCAGGCCAACTGAATTCCTCTCCCCTGATGATGTTATGGACAATTATGCACTGCCCTGTGGGACAACCAGCCACAGCTGGCATTGTCATGGTCTGGATTCAAAACCAAAAATAATGGCCTGTGTGCTAAATGTTCAGACACTTGTGAGGTAAATATATAGACCTGCTTGACTGTCCTAAATTGTGACCATTACAGTACAGCATAAGAATAAATTCAGCCAACTGATATCATTATTAATTTTAATTAAAGTTATTTACTGTCATATTCAAAACGGTTTGCGTTCTCTGTGTATATTCAAACCACACACACAAATATATATTTTCTTATTTAAAGCTTCTGTTGATGTATTTATGACACTGCAATAGTGATATAAAACTTAATGTTTGTGTTGAGATGGGGCATCACCTATTGACAAAAAACAATGCCTCACTAGGCAATGTTAGGGCCATTCACCTTGCAAGACTCAAGACATTCACCCTGCAAGACTCAAGACTGAGTCAGCAATGGCAAGGTCAGAATTAGATTTCAAATGATTAGCCGCGTTTCCACTGCAGGAACTTTCCCCAGGAACTAGGAACCTTTTGAGGAACTCAGTGCGTTTCCACTGCATGGACCAGGGTCTAAGTTCCGGGGACTTTATTTTACCCCAAAAAGAGTCCCTGCTCGGGGGGTAGTACTTTCCAAAAGTACGAGAACTTTTGGGGTTGGGCGCAAGTGCTGAATATTTCTGATTGGTCGACTACGCGCAGTATTTTATTTCAACCACTATTTAAAAAAATTTGCAGCCGCAAACCGATTTATTTTAATAACATGAATTCAAACTTGTATGTTATGCGGTGCAGTAGCCTACTTTTGGTTATAGCCTGCAAACGTCTTGGAATTATAACATGTGTGCTCTTCTGTTCTTTTCTTGCTTTAGTATTCATTTTATAAAATGTTAAGCATTCGTGCTGGGACAGCATATTACGTACCAAAACATTCAAACGGTTTAATTCGGTTGCTGAATATTTTCTTCCGGATTTTCTTTGTTAGCCCGTTATAATTGACTCAAAACGTTTGATACAGTTATGTGAGGTATGTGGTAGTTCTGCGTAATTTACATTGGTGATACAGTAAAAGCAAACTGGAAATCATCTTCCGCACTTTTTGTCAGGGTAAAATAACAGGTTAATTCTAGTAATCATCCCTTTTGTTTTTCAGACTGCCATAATTTTACTCTGCGATTCCACAAAAAGACCAGGAAGACTATGGACTAATTTATGGTGCATGGTTCGCATCTGGAGGGCACACTTCGCTGCTCTGCTAGCAGTAACTTTGGAGGAAAGCAAACGGTGGCTATACCACTGCTAATTTAAATTTTCCCGCAAGTCCGAGTTTTCATTCTATTTATTCTTGTCATTTTGCGATTAGCCTATATGGAATTGATGATGAGAGTCGAAGTAATCAATTCAACAGCAAATTGTTTACGACGTGTGCATGTTTTCTGCTGTTGTTGCCAGTTATTTGTGGAATGTGAATGCATTCTGTCACCTCGGATGTCAAGACATGAAAGTGAATGTTCGCATAAAAACATAATGAATGTGTTTGAGAGGATATATAAAACAGTTACAATCTGACTATTGGCCTGTTATATCCTATTTGTTGCATAACAACGGTCCAAGTCGAACTACCAACGAAAGCTTTGCTTGACAACGGTAAAATATGCCCCAACGGCCGCAGAAGAATATTTCAATTTCAGGTGATTAAGTCGATAAAAATCAATAAATTCTAAAGTAACCGTATATAGCCAATGTTGGTAACCCGTTGTATAAATGGAATAAACCCCTCCGGGCTGTCCCGGTTATTAGAAAATAATGTAGGCTACTTCGGTGGTAGTATGGGGTTACAGAAGAAATCATATGACAGATGGACCGACGACAACGTCGCTTTTTCATACGTCAGTGGACTAATTTGCCTAATCTTTGTGGGACTTTAGACCGCGGTGGAAACGCAGACAATAATGGGCTGAAGGAACCTTTTAGTTCCTTGAAAAGTAGTTCCTGGGACTAAAAGTTCTGGGTACTTTGGGTGAAACCTCGGCTAATGCGTGCTGTTTCAACTGCAGGTATCTCAGAACTTTAAATAATAAATTCAAAAGACAATTTACATAGCAAATAGAGCTGATGAAAGAGTGGCTAATTAGAGAAGCTTACTTGCTCACAAAGAACAAGGCTGCAATTAATCTGTCTCATCTACTGTCGCATCGCTGTGCAGACACTTGGGCTTTACTAGAACCTCTTCCAATGTGAGCATGGTGTTTTCCCTTCTATTCTGTCCAGATTTAGATATTCAGATACAGCCTTGAAGGAGAAACCCCCAGGCTTCTGAACATACATGTAGGCATAGATGGCATGCATTAAAAAATAAGAAACTGAACCATGTGCCATAAACTAATTGGGTAATTCTATCCTCCATGGTGTGGATCGACTGCCAAATTTACTCAAATGTTGCCTTTTTTGCACAACTTTCTGATTACCAAGTGTGTAATTAGTTACAAAAGAAAAGCTGGAAGAGGAAAAGCACCATATGCTAATAACTTAAAGCATGAGCTGTGTTGTGTTCCAAAATGAAAATATACATTTTAAAGGCAATTATGTATGCTGTAATTCCAACCCACTGTGTTTATTTTCTTCAATATTAAAAAGGGTACGTACTAAAGATGCCATTTCATAGATGTCATTTGTCCCCCCTCTCTCTCTCTCTCTCTCTCTCTCTCTCTCTCACACACACACACACACACAAATTTGCACACATTACAGTACATAGGAAACATGGGCCACTCAGTATATTGTCATTTATGTTTGAACATTATTTAGTTGAGGTATATATGCTACATTTTTACATGCATCCATTTAAAATGTGCTGTGTACACATTTTCACAAGAGTAAGCTTGAGCGTGCATGTGTAGAACCAATCGTAAAGAAAATTCATCTGCGAGCTATACTGAACATGAATATTTACAGGATAAACAACTTAGATTATGCTCTTTCATTTAAAATGGTAGGCGCCCACAGCACACTGCACTATCTTTGGTCTGAATGAAAAATGGAAATGTGCAGCATGGGCGACTATGAGGCATGAAAAAAGAGAGTAAAAGTTTTAGTGTTGCGGGAGAGATTAAAATGGAACAGATGCAGAGCCCAACAGGAGGCAGATTCTGCATCAAAGCTATAAAAATACACAACTGCTTTATAGGGCAATTATTTTTCTAATTTGTTTTGTGTTTACAGTTTTAAGGGAGAGGACCCATATGTCTTTGAGTAAGGTGTTCGTTCTATCAGACCTGGATTAGGAACCTCCCTCCTTGATTCTCCTGTGTGAACCTGCTCACATTTTTAATGCAAATGAAACCTGAAAGCTTGTTTCTCTCGTAATCACACGTGACTAATTTCATGTATACAGGTTTTTTCTCTTAAGATTCAGAATAAACATGCAATAAATACAGGGGCTTCTGGCCAGCTTTTTTTTTTTGATTCATCATAGACAATTGTCTTCCAAAATCAATAGAAAGCACTGTCACAACATATGGCAAGCCCTCATTTTAAAGTGCCATGCTCACTTTCAAAAGAATAACACACATTTCAGTGCAAATAACAAATATTGCAAATATGGAGAACAAATAGATTCACGAGTTGTTCACAAGGATAAAAAAACCCATATGCAACATTTATTAGATTTAATCAAAAGATTTGTTGAATATAACTACTGTTCTCTTCAATGAGTTGGCCCTCTTTAAGGAGAGGGTGCAGAATTACACAGAACTGCACAGTGAATTGTTGGACATGGTTGAATTTAAAAACCACACCATTATTCTGGATATACAGTATGAACTAGAACATTAAAAATGGACAGAAAATTTTAACAGAAATATATGGTTAAAAAAGAAAACTTTCTGAAAAATTTCTGAACATTTGTATCTGCAACTGCCAATACAAAATCTATTAGCAAGCAGATATAAGCCCCAAAAGTATAAAATTGATGAGTAAAAATCTTAAAATGAGACTTCAAGAAGGAGACTAAAATGTTTGATCAAGATTAGATTACTTGATGTTCATTTCAAATTGTCTTTGTTCTTTCATTTTCATTTTGAAGCATTCTGGTAAATAATTGCTTTTCTCATTTTGTTGCCCAGAGGAATGCAGATGATGCACCTCTGTTGAGATCTCTGATTTTTGTGAGAATGCAGTCTTTTCAAAATTGCATGGCACAGTATAAGAACAAATAGAATTAAAGGGATGCTCTTCATAGACTTAAAAAATATTTCTTTGCAGGATACACCCCCCCCCCCACACCTATTCAATACATCATCAAATACTTTATAATTCCTTTCATATAATAGGCACACATGTTACATAAAAAAGGAATAAAAAAGAAATGTGTAATTGATGTTTAATCACCACTATAAAGAGGCAAATTTTTGTTGTTTATTTCCACTATGGAATCTTCTGCTCTGACATTACGGCAAAGCAGCAACTAATGATGTGGATCTCATTTGTCCTTTTGAGATTTTTTCCCCCCAAGTTGTTTGTTGTATGTCTATTTTCTGGCATTCACACGATTTGATAATATAAAAATATGCAAGGCATTTTTTCACCATCCCACCCCTTTTCCCCCATCTACTGTAACTGCTTGCTTGCCCTGACATTCTTTCTAAAAGACCATAAATGATTCTTGAATTGTCGTTAGGCAATTTGTGATTAATTACCACTCTGCAAAATGACATAGCAGAGGGAAATTGACATAACCTTGATTAATTAACTTTGTACGCAGGGTAGTTTCTAGCAAAACATAATGTGTGGTAATTGAATTCCTTTGCGATTCCTCATTTAAGGTAAATAAGATGATTGCTCAGCAGTCTAATGCAGGGAAGGATTCATCTTTATAACATTTTACAGAATTGAAGCCTGGATTTGAAAAGGTTCCTTATTAACTGAAGATATAATTAAGGGATTGAGTTGATGTTAACATTTAATGTATGGAAAAAATGTATTGCATTTTCAATAAAATTCTATACCTTTAAGTATTACATAGCCCAATATTATCACAGCACAAACATGCCTACTGTACAGTCATGCAATAAAAGCACAATTGTGGATTTAATCACAGTAATTTTTCAGCAGGGTTACCTGTGACAGGGGTCTATGCTGGTAAAAGAGTGAAAATAATTCAGCAAGAACTTACAGCTTCCCCTGGTGCAAAAGGCTACCCCATGGCCATGTTAAGAGTAGCCTCAAACACATTGAACATTACAGAAACTATGGGTGCTAGTTATCTTCTCATTTACAACTCTGTTTGGATAAATATCTGCCTTTCTCTGACCCTCATTGCTCATAATTCATTTAGGATTGAAATATTTAAGGAGAGAAGTCTTCCATTTACTGCATGCTTTCAGCCTCAGGTGGGTGTTAAATCTTTTTGATGCGTGCAAGCACACATAAATCCTTTACAGGTCTTACCGCCAAGCCACACAATAAGATAAGGAGGTGACCTTTGCATGAAAACGTGCGGCTCATGTCGCATATTGTGAACAGCTGAGTATCCAGAGAATTTCACAAATGCCAATAATAGATATATGTTGTTGTTACAGACACCTCAGTATCTGTCAACACCCAGGGACTCACTCTAGGAATAACATGTTTCCCACCTTTCAGAGGGCATCCTGTCTATGTAATACTGTCGGATGAAAACTCCAAGGCTTTAGTCCCAGGGCACTGTAGTTTATTGTTTTAATATCTGTCGAGAGCAAAAGTGCAAGCTCTCTGGTGAATCTGTGTCTGTTATCTGCTATCTCTGAAAATAATATGTCGAGACATTAAAAAAAGACATAAGGGGGTCTCAGTAAGACCATAGCATTGGGCCTACTGCCACAAAAATCACACACACACACACACATGCAAACACAAACATACGCACACACACACACATGCCATAAAACTTAATATTTCATTAATTTATTTCATAAGAGAAAAGGTAGGGCAAGCATGCCAATTATGGTTTGTAAGTCTGCATTGTGTATCCTTTCAATATTAAGCTGTTGGCTCCCACTTCTGTCAGGTACTATCAAGAACAATTAATGTAATAGCAGATAATTTACTCAGCTCCAAAGAGGCTTCCTCCAGCACATGGCCTGCATTTTAAAAGAGTCTGTGTTTCTTTTGTGTCCAGACGGCAATGTGAACACTACTCACTGAAGCACATTACGATTAGTCTACTGATCAAGATGCCAGGGCGGAGTGGGCACAAACTGCAGGGCAGCACCCCACTGGAAGACCAAAATAAACATGAGCAGAGGGACGGGAGCAAGAATTGCTCATTACAGACGGTGCCAAAACGGAGAGTGACTCAATGCCAGTCAGCTCCATTGTGCTGCACAAGGCAGCTGATATCAAGGCTGTCTCTGTTAAATAAAGCTATGGAGCTGAAGTAAGGTATGGTATAGTGATGTGTAGTAGAAACCTTGTTCGTGGGTTTAATGGAATCTGCATGCTCCGCAGTAACATTTGTTGAGTGTTAAGTTTTGAAAATGCTAATCTTGAAGTAGGTAGGAAACCTGAAATGTACCTAAATCAAATTCTTCCACATAATTATAGTTACATTATAGCACTGACATATTAACCAAAACACTTGAAGAGAAAATTCACTACAATAAAACAATCAAAGAGATTTAGATATATATTATTTTCAGATTCAATCCATCCATCCATTTTCTCAACCATCCAAGTATCTGTCATGCTTATAAAGATCAATCTATACCCATAATGACAAAATCCAGGAAACAGCTAGAGATATGGCCTAAAAATCTATGGTTTCCAGACTGAAGGTCTTTTTTTTTTATAGAAAACTGTCAAGAATGGTCAACTTTTAAACAACTTTTTAAATTTTTCAAACCTCACTGTAATTTTAAACATCATGTGAAAATATATTGTAAAAACTGGGGGAAAATATGCACTGGTTTATAAATAGTTGCACAGAATATAACATATATATATGTTAACCACTGGAAGAACCATCTCCTTTTTTGTGAAAAGTAAAATATTTTCTGAAGAAAATAATGATTCAGACTTTTTAAAATGAACTGTTGAGGGTACGATTCTGCCAAGGATAATGTGACATAAACATTTTTTTAAAAATATCAATGGATACTTGTTGGCACTGTTACCACTAACCAGATAGCTAGTGATTTCAGCAGTTCTCTTGACTACTTGCTTCTCAGCACAGCACAGGTTTTCAGTCTGAGTGCACTGGTGTATAGATACAGATTGGATGTCGCCTGATGGCTTCTGTACAACACTGTAGTGTCACATTGCTAGGTAACTACTGCGGTTAGCATTCAATGAATACACAAACTGTGACTTATCTAGTGGATTTCGTGGTAGAAACAAGCAAACAAACAAAGTAAACAAATTCCTGTATGTAATGTACAATAATTGCATTTCAGTTGCGATAGCTCACCCACGGCTCCCCTCAGATTAAAATGATTTGTCTACAACCAAAGTAGACAAGAGGGTACCGGAAATTCATTGGATTAGGCATGAGGAAAAGGAAGGGAATAAATAAATGAATAAATAAATAAATAAATGAGGGAACAAATAATGACTTTTGAATAAGCAGACAACATATACAGGACTATGATTAAAATGGGCTGATTAGAGTGTTAAAACAGTGGGGGAAAGGTGTTAAGTTAAGGTAGGAAGCTTTGTGGATACAATCCCACATGTCTGGGCATGGAATCCTTGTTCACACCCCATTGCTTGTTTAAAAAAAGAAATGCCCTTACTTTCAAGTGTTTCAACTTTTAAAAGAATATCTAGGATTTTTTTTCTGGCTAATTAATAACACTTGGGCTGCTGTGAAATTCTTTAGAAGGATTAATAACTGCTGATCTGGAACCTCATTTAAACCATTAGTTTAATTAAAGAAGCTGATGGAAATTTTATCAGAAAATTATGCATTGAGGGAAAAAATATGGGGGTGATTAATAAGCATATGAACCAACTTAATTCTGCATTAGCAATGGTTGCTGGTCTTTATTACCAATCTGAATATCACTCTTTATCCTGTACTTTACATGGCCGTACACTGAAAGGGAACACTCACCCTTGCTCACCGGGGTTGTTGTTGATTGAATTTAATATATAATAAGTAAATTAATGGGTTTTCATTCATGCTTAGCCATAATCCTTTAGAGAGATGGGGCAAATTGCTAACAAAGACTGGATTGAAATAAATCTCCTGTCGGCTACACTCTCTCAGTTGTTTTTATATATCAATTTTAACAAATAAAGTAGGTAAGTATTATAAGCAATATTTACTGTAAGTAAAATGAAATACGTATTTGAACACACTAATATTTATTGTCAAATAACATGTTTTGGGCCACAAGAGGTCAGTATTGTGTGACAGGCACTAACAGCAGGGCAAAGTAACAAATCTTCAAAATCATGATGGTTTTCCAGCTGTGCGTCAAGAGCTAACGCAAGCCTTTTCTGCTTCCTTTCTAGTATTTATAATTTGAAGACAATCAATCCTAGCCTACTGCTATGCAAGAGAACATTTACTATCACGTCTGATGCAATGTACTGCAGTTTAAAAAGCTATCAGCCATTATAGGAACTACTGCATCAATAGTTGTTTTTACAAGTAGGATGTAGTTCATAAATGATTCTATTATTACCCTCAGTGATTAAGTACAGGTCGGTAGCTGATTGTTTGCATAAAACAGAAGGGGTGGGAAAATGGAGGAAGGTTTCAGAATGATCTCCAGAGTGGGTGAAGTGTGTCAAGTGTCAAGAGCCTGTTTCACCTGCAAGATAATTAATGTGTACTGTGCTGTTTATAATTTTTAAGCTGCTGAGTCAAATCAGATGTACTGGAATACATCTGACTGGAGATGTTGTGTGAATCATGACTGCATACGATTTGTTACAATGCACATTTAAGTGGTCAAAGAATGCACATGTGGTAAAACCTTATCTAAAAGATATCAGGAATGTGTCATTCACATTTATAAATTTAATGAACCAGCTTTTTCAAAATAGTGGCTAGCAAAGTATTCAGACCTGTGGCCAATTCACATTTTACTGAATTACAAATGGGACATGGCAATTTTGTTCTGTTTGATACTTCACTTAAAAACACTAAAACTAAAAATGAATTATTTTAAGGTTTCACATTGTCTGAATAAATATAGGATCGTGGCTTAGGCTGTGAATCTGAATGAAATGTGTGAAAAGGCTAAATGAAAATGAATCGCACTGTATGGAAGTTAAGATATAGTAATACAAGTACAATACAAGTAATACAAATGCGTACATTAGGAAAAGGGTACAAAGGAATATGTCAGTGCATGGATATCCCAGTGATCATAGTGGATCACTGGTTAGGTAGCAGAAGTTGTACCACACTATCCAGGTACTGCCTAGAAAGGCCCTCCCTCAAAAATATGTGTTTGAGCATGAAGGAGACTTGGACAGGAAGCCACAGAGAGACCAACAATCACTTTGAAGGAGTTACAGGGTTCAGTGGCAGAAACTAGGGTAAAGGTCAACAATATCAAGAGCTTTTCATAAACTGGCATAAATGGGAGTGTGGCAAGAAAGAAGCCATTACTCAAAAACTCCAAGCATGTCTGGAGTTTGCCAGGAAGCATGAAAGTAACCCAGCTAAGATGCAGGAAAAGGTTTTGTGGTCAGATGAAACCAAGATAGAGTTTTTGGCCAAAATTCAAAGTGCTACAGTATGTGTGGTACAAAACTAACACTGCCCATACCTCAAGAAACACTGTTCCTATAGTGTAGTGTGGTAGTGGCAGCATCGTGTTGTGGAGAAGCTTTTCATCAGCAGCTTGGGAGACAGTTCACCCATCAGCAGGACAATAATTCCAAGCACAAGGCCATAGTAACATAGGAGTGGTTTGAGAATCAAAAGTTGAATGTTCTACAGTGGCCCAGACTAAGTGCTGATCTTAATCCCATTGAGAATCTGGGGCACTATTTGACAATTGTGGTTCACAAGCATCACCCCACTAACCTAACCAACCTGGAGCAAATCTGCCAATAAGAATTGGTTAAAATCTCTCCCAAACAGAGTGTAAAACTGGTAGATACTTGCCCCCAAAAGACTCGAATCTGTTGCCACAAATGTTGGCACTACCACTGTGCAGGGTTTGATAAACAAACAGCAGATTTAATTTTTCATTTTCTTGAAAATATATGCTGACAATAACTAATTTTTGCTTTTGAAATATTTACAGTTAGAACATATTAGTTTACAATAAAAATACTGATTTGAAAAATATGTGGAAGTATCATTAGTAATCCTCAAAAATTACTTCCTAGGGGTGTGAATACCTATGCAAGGCACTGCATAGACCGTTTTGTCTTCTAGTGTTTGCATAAAATATCCATGTTGACACTTGAATAATTCTAAATCTATTAGCCATGCACATTCTCTAACAAGATATGATAAAGTACATGTTATTTATAATAAAGAAAGCATACACAATCTACATGGCCAGTAAAAACAAGGTAACAAGAGCTTTTGTTTTCAGAGATGAAGTCTCCAAAAATGTTTTAATCCACAGAAGTTAAGAAGAGCATTACCTGGAGTGTGGCTATTTTGCTTCATCGTACATTTCATACCAAACACCTGTATCACTATTCAGGCACACAAAAAGAAAAATGGAGCTATAAAAGATACAAAGTGTCTATTCCTAAGTGACTCAATGTCTGCGGAGCTGGCATCTCAAGCAGTGACCAGGTGCAATGTATTATATTGCCTCTTGAAAACAGATACAATGTTTCAAGTTAATTGTGGGAAAATCAAAATCACATGCAGCCGCTGAAGGCTGTATAACGAGCTCCAGTGTTTCTGAGATTAGCTATAATGAGGGCAGCAGAAGGACAAAGCTGCTCATTTAAAGCTGTAAAAATACCACAGTCTAGATGCATCCTCTGACTAAAAACAATCATTGCCAGTGAGACTGTCAAAACAAGCTCCGAAGAAGCCTCATGCCACAATCCAGGACAGCCCAGTGGGGCCAATAACATGATCCCTTTCTCTTTGTAATTTGGCAAAAAACCAGCTCAATGTGAACCCATTTACGCTTGCATTAAAATCAAAATAATACACATAGTCACATACCATGCCACAATTCCACAATGAAGTCTTTAAGCATTCATGGTTCAATCAAAATTAAAATCTGCAACTGTAGGAGCTTTTTAAAAAAACCCGAAACAAATCATGATTGAATTTCCCAGTCAACCACTGAGATAACCATTTTAATGTGTCATTTAAAGGGTTGCATAAGGACGGCAAAGAGACAAGGCATCAATGAAGGTTCTTATTCAAGACACACATCCAAATTAGCATACGGTTCATATACTTCAGTCATATTCACAAGCTAAATGGTGTTTTGAAATAATAAGGGGATGTGTTCACTAGTACTTACATAGTAGTCCATGTTTAAGATATGGTTAATTTAATATCGGGTGCCAACTGTGACAATAGTTTAAGCAATTCCCATGTACTGTAATTGTACATACATTTTTGACCTTCAGTGATCTTACTGGTATTTAAAAAAGTAGATGTGTTTTACAACTTCATCACAAAGACAGCAAAATACCTATCTACATTCTGAATGAATGAGGTCTTTGAAAAGGAGGGATACATTGGAAAATGATGCAAAATGCTAATCCTTGCATTGTTTCCCCACGCTGCTGACTTAATGTAAAAAGTCATTAGCACCACAGCAGGCTATATACAATGATCAATTACAGGTCATTTCTCCTTAAAAGATGCTTCTTTGTTTGTATGTCTCATCAAGATTTTTTAAGAACCTATTTTGCTTTAATCGTAAATGATACATGAAAAAGTAAAGTGTATTCATACCTCATGTGTTTCTATATGTCTTAGCCCTTATTTGCGAGCTGCATTCACAACAGCATAAAGCTGAAGGATAATTTTGAATTTTAAACCTGAAATGGTATACACAGTTTATGCAATTTCGCTCTGCATACCCAGTGTGTGTCTCTGTGTGTGTGTGTTTGTGTGGGGTTAACAGTAGTAAAATTATTATAGCTACATTGCGTTTTGCTTTTCATGTATGTCCAACACCCAACACCCATAATAGAATGCTTCTTGAAGTAAGGGTCATTGAAGTGTTCTTTCCATAATAGCACATTAAATTGTTGTACCACAATAGACAGCATCAAATAAATACAGCAACATACTTCAAGCTTCCTTCTTATGTAGTCTTTCCCATCACCAGCCAAAATCAATAAATAATGGATCTTATATAGTAGATTGGTATATGGCAATGTCTTCTAATAGTCAATAATGTGTATTCTTCATTTCATTTGTTCTAAAAGCTCCTGTTTTTACTATGGTTTCTGTAAGACAGAATCCATAATTTATGACATTATAGCACAAAGAGCAAATCCACTGAAGAAAATAAAACTGAAACAAAAGAACAGACTTAAACCAAAAAAAATGTTCATTACAACAAGCTTCATTTTTAGAAAGAGAGAGAGAGAGAAAGAGAAAGAAAGAACACTTTTCAGATGATTTACATTATGTTCTTTTGCTTTTGACTTTAATGGTCTAGCTTCAAGTTGTCAAGACACAACTATATCTCAGATTTGCATTGCATTAGGGGGCCTCTTTCCTCTTCCCCCTCTATTGATTTTGTCTCTCAGAGTAATTTTGCTCAATTCTAATATTCCATCACTCTCCCAATCTCGCCGAGGCTCCACAGTAGGAAAAGTGAGTTATGCAAATTTGAGTGGTGCATCATATGAATCTTGTTAAACTTTACAGGGTTATAGCCTCCTCCGACGAAATATTTAATCATAAAGATGAGCTGGCAGACATGATGTACAATGTGGTTCAGCCTTACGGCGAGTGTCTTCACCGGCAATTGAGAACTGGTGAATTTAACATTCATCAGTGCCATTCTGACAGCTTTGTATAACCCCCTGTTTTTCACTTATTTATGAAGATTAAAGATCCCTTAAATCAACAGTTTCTCCTCAGATATATCATCTTTATATTTAAAGTGGCTAAATTTTTCATCATTTGGGGAGCAGGAAAGAGGAAATTCAAATGGTCTCTTGTTGTTTCCACAAAATTCAGTTGATGAAACCAAATATTTCCTTCTCACAAACACATACTTAATTATCTATTGCAGCTTCTTTAAATTGTGCTACTCATATTTTCTTAATTGCAGGACAATCCTTCATCTGCTTTATTTAGGGATACCTTAACTACTTTATGGCAGTATTGCTCTTTTGTCTGCTTTCTAATATACTATATTCAAATAGCACTTTGTAGCTGCTTCTCAGACAAAATCAAGTCATTTCTACATAGGACCAAATCATTGTGTATTAATGCAGCACTAATTATAATTAAACTTCTCATTAACTTAAAGGAGTGGGAGGGGTAAAATCACACATTTGTCTGCATGCAGGGGGGCTAAAAAGTGATCGGAGTCTTCAGAGGTGAGACAAAGCAGATCAATAATGTTCCCTTTTTGTAATTAAGAAAATAGGCACCGAATTAGGAAAAGCTGTGTTGAAATAGAAAATATTGATTTCAACACACACACACACACACACAGACACTCACTCTTTGTCCCCAACATATATTTGTATACATATGAGCCCAATAATGTGGAGGACAAAGACATATTTTTTATTGATTTGGCTGTGTATTCCACAATTTTAGATTAGTAATCAAACAGTTCATATGTGGTTAAAGTGCACATTCTCAGCTTTTGTAAAAAGTAATTTTATACAATTTGGTTTCACCATGTAGATATTACTGCACTTTTTATACATAGCGTCCCCCATTTCAGGGCACCATAATGTTTAGGGCATGTGAATGTTATGTAAATGAACACAGTCATGTTCATTACGTTTTTTGCTTATCCTTTGCAAGCAATGATTTGGGGAGGGGGGGTTAGTTGCCTTAAGTATTCTCCAGCACATGGAATTGATGTTCAATTGGATTCAGATCAGGTAGATGATTCAACCAATCAAGAATTTTCCAGGTTTACGCTTTGAATAACTCCTTTTTTGCTTTGGCAGTACATTTGGAAACACTGTCTTGCTGTAGGATGAAGCACCATGAAGCATCCAATGAGTTTGGAGGCATTTGTTTAACTTAAAGGCATTTTGTTTAACAGGTCCAACAGAAAACAAGCCAACGCTGCATTGCTTTTTATCCCCTAGGCAAACCTCAGCTGATGCCACTGAGGAAAAGCAATTCCGAGGTTACCTCTACTTTTGGAACTAACCCTGTCAGCTTGTCTTCTTGCTTTGCTGTATCTGGGCTTCTTTCTGCACTGCAACAGCTAACTAGCAACAAACACTCCACTGAAATCTGATTCCAAACCACAGTCTTGTAGCCAGACCCACCCGTCCCCATATAGAACAGAACGCCACAAATGAAATGTCAGAAATGTCCCAAACACATTTTAGAATAACAAATACAGGTACAGCTGCATTTGACAAAAGTGCGTAAAGACATAGATTGTCAGTGCATCACAGATATGTCTGCGCATGGTTATTTTATAATATTTTCAAGGTAAAGCTTTGGCATAGTATGCCTTTAGGCAGATAAGATGCTTCTGTACACTTCAGAATTCATTCAGCTGCTGCTATCAGCAGTTATGAGTGAGCCAGTATCTGTGAGGCCATACATGCCTAAACCACAACACCCCCACCACTACGTATCACAGATGAGGTGGGGAGGATGCTTTGGATCTTGGACAGTTCCTTTTGGCCTCCATACTTTTCTCTTGCCATCACTCTGATACAAGTGAATCTTGGCCTCATCTGTCCACATGATCATTTTCCAGAACTCTGTAGGCTCTTTTAGATACTTCTTGTTAAACTGTAACTTGGCCATCCTGTTTGTGCAGCTAAATAGTGGTTTGCATATTGCAGCCTCTGTAGTTCTGATCATGAAGTCTTCTGCAGACAGTAGTCAGTGACACATCCACGCCTGCCTCCTGAAGAGTGTTTCTGATCTGGTGGGTTTTTCTTCATTATGATGACAATTCTTCAGCTATCAACTGTAGAGGTCTTCCTTAGCCTACCCTTTTGGATTACTAAGCACCCCAGTGCTCTCTTTGTTTTTAATGATGTTCCAAATAGCTGATTTTGTAAGCATACAGTTTGACCTATGTCTCTGACTGTTTTTTTTCTTCTTATTTCTCAGCCTCAAGGCAATCAAAGCAAGCCTTGCCATGAAGCAAGATTAGATGCTGAAAGATCTCTTATGCCTGCACTAAGGAAGCAATTGAGCACACCTGACTAATCATAAACACCTGTGAAGAAATTTGTCCCAAACATTATGGTGCCCTGAAATCAAGGGACTATGTATGAAAAGTTCCATAATTTCTAAATGGTGAAACCAAAATATACATAGAAAACCCTTTACTAAAATGCACTTTAACCACATACAAATGTTTGATTACAAATAAAAAATTACAGAGTACAGAGCAAAATCAAAAATATATCTTTGTCCCAAACAGTATTGAGGTCATGATATATATATATATATATATATATATATATATATATATATAGACACACACGCACACATTTTTTCTCTTCAGATGAAAGAATGCAGACATATACTGTTATTTATTCATTTAACATACTAAGGAATAGTTAGGGTCAGAGTACAGTTTGGGTGAAACAGGTTAAACAGTAAACTAACAGTTAAAATGAGTACGCCACTTTTCATTGTTGGTCCAGGTGGTGGGGTCTGAACATAGCAGAGTTAGGCCTTTGAGAATCTTGCTTTATTATCAAAAATGTTTTATAGATGTGTATTTCTGTGCATTTGAGTCAATGGGCCCTTTGCCATCCACATATCCAAACACAGTGTGAGAGGATCCATTGACTAATTGGAATAAACACTTGCCACCTGCCAGAACTTGGAGCCGATACCAGTGCCTGCCCAGGAGAACTACAAAAATCCAGGCCAGGTCTTAAATTATACAATGCAGGAACACTGTATTCTACATGTGGGAGCCATCAATGACACCCCACACTCCCCTCATATTTCTAAATTTGTTATTCTAAAAACTTAATTGGACGGAAGACTGCTTTGTTCTTTTGTCAAATCAATTTTGATCATCATCTGGTCTGTCCACCACCCCACCACCCACCACAGAATTTTTTATTCTGTTTATGGAATTGCAAATTTTACCCAAACACAAATTACAGGTTGGTAGGGCATGCCCTGTACATGCACAGCACCAAACATTTTGCACTTTTTAGGGTTTCCCATAGAAATACTGACAATGACCATAGACTCATACTCCATACAAACATTAAATGATCCTCCATGCTACTTTATATAGGCTGCATCTAGCAAAACTAGCACATGTCAGTACATTACAATTTATTTTCTTTCTTCATAGTAACTAGATGGAGAACACATAAATTAACATTATAAAAATGTAATTGTTATTACTACAGATGAGTAATGTCATATTATTTCAGCGTAATGTAGCATTTAGGAAACTGGGCTTGTAAGCCAAAGGTTGCAGGTTCGATTCCCTGATAGAACATTCCTGTATAGGCAGATACGATGTAAAAATGACAATGCTGTGAATATCACTCTGGATAAGAGTGTCTGCTAACTGTTTTTAATGTAATGGAACAAATAGAATATGGAAAAAAGCCAAAACAATTTTCTCTTCTGTTTGGCTAGTACTGCTTGGTTGTTGTCCAGAGGTAACTGAGAGTAAAAATACTACTTACTCAAAGACAACTGTGGCCGGTGGCCCGACAGAGGCAGCGTATAGTTGCCTTCGCGTCACTTAGGGATATGGTAGTGATAGTCAGTAGGGATAGAGCATTGTTAATTGCTTGAGAGACTCCTGCTGGCCGCCTGTAGCTGGCTCTTTCTGCGCAAGCATATGAATGGGCCTCCTCCGGCCCTGCTCTGCGTGTGTGTGACTGCGATGTGAAAAGAAGCAACTGGCTGGCAGGTGTGTGTTTTGGAGGAGAATCACAGATTACCTTCACTCCTTTGAGCTGGCAGTAGGAGCTGTATATGAGTATGCTTGTACAGTTTAAGAATTGGACATTCTACATTCAGGAGGGATTAGAGGTGCCAAATTTTCAACCAGCATAATATGAACAAATATTGTCGACATAAGGACATTTGATTAATTTATTTTCTTAATTAAATTTCATACTGATTATCCTACAAATCAAATATACATTTTAAAGTCATTTATAAAGCACATTGTATTTTTCCATTTGAATAAAATATAAAACTTACTATTGATGAAATCTTTTGCTTTTCACAATGATGCATTTTGCTTGAATCAGGGTAATGTTGGCTAGGAATAGCTAGCTTTGGGAAGCACCTGTTCTACAATTGAATTACAGAGTTACCAACCACGTTTCTATTTATTATGGAAGTCACTTGTCTGTCTCCTTTAAACTGTAGCTAGCTACTAGTACCATAACACAGAATAGCTGATGGTGCACACTTCTTAGGTCTGTAGGATTTCAGTCTGTTAGAAATTGTGGCTAGTCTGATAGCTAGAATTGATTGCTGATGTTGGTCAAGTACCACCGAATGTTTTTATTGTTCGGAATAGTTAGCTAGGTACAGTACAACTGTTCTGGCTGGGGCTAGCCCAAGTGCCAACAACTCGCCTCTTTTACCCCAGTGGCTACAGAGTGAACTGCAACGCCTGGTTGCAAAAAGAACTTGAAACCCCACCCACCCAATGTTAAGTCAATGAGGAAATCCTGAAAAGAGGCCAATTTTCTCTGAGGAAATATAAAGTCAATACATTTTTTACACAAGAAATGATGGTTTAACTAGTTAATCCCATCCATTGTAATGTTTCCCCTGGGTCTGATTTTAAAAAATAATTCCGCCAAAATTCCCAAATCTGGGTTAATTTCAGTGCGTACCATATAAGGATTTCCCCATCCTCGCAGTCAGGCAGAGTGTTTCAGCGGCAGGTGTGATGCTGTGTCGTTTTATTCCGATTAGCTAGCTACATACGATCTCACCATTTTAAGTCCACTGTCCAAAAATGTTGTGTGCTGCGTTCAACAGTACCAACCGCTATTCTGAGGATTCTTCTCTCCAGTTCTTTTGGTTAATACATTTGAGACATTTTCAGATAAACAAGGTTCTAAGTCAAAATGCGATTTCTGACCATTTTGCTGATTCAGTTGATTCTCATAAAGTCTCGTCTTTTATAATTTGTATATATTGTTGGTGAAATCAGATTTGTAAGCAGTTTTGAAGCTTCTTTAAGAAGACAAGCTAGGAGGATTTACTTAGATAGGGGGAGCAAGCTTACTGTCTTGCTGTTTATCTATCTGTCTATCTAGCTAACTTGCTATCTAGTTATCTTGTGATATATCTGTCTAGCTATCTAGAGTTCTGTTATCTATCTGTCTATATAACTAGCTAGCTAGTAAGCTAGCTAGCTAGTGATCTATTTTATCTATTTTTTTTTTTTTTTTTGTAAATATCTTAACACTAACCGCATCATGCACAATGAACTTTTTTGAAATGTTATGACAGTACGGTTCTGTGGTTGCAAGGCCACGCTTGTTGTCCAGACGTGGGTGTGTCTAATTACCATGTAACGTAGTCGGAGTGGATTTTCCTGTAGTTGTGGACTCCATGTATATGGCTATGGTGGACTCCACTCTTTCGCTCCACTGCGCTTGCGTTGGTTGCAACAGGCAATGGCTGCGCCCTAGTTTGGGCTTCATGCGCCAGTGAGCAATAAGCATAGCAAATCAGTGGGTGACGTCATGATCACTTCGTCCATATTTTTATACGGTCTATGGGCTAGCCAGGCAGCTCGATAGCTGGCTTGTGAAACATAGTTCTTTAGTTAGCTAGCTAACCACAACTTCTCACTGCATTTCAGTCTCGAAACCTTGTGCACCAGCTAGCTATTCCATTGGTAATCTATACAGCTAGCTAGCTAATTTTATGTACAGTCAAGTGTTGTTGAATGCTTCTATAAAAAATATCAAATGCCTTATTTATTACTTTAACTTGCAAAACAAAATATCAGAAAACCACATTACAGATGTCCTTGTCACGAGTCACGTTTTCTTCCACAAAATCCTGTAGCAAGCCAGCAAAGTCACAGATCACCAGACAAGCTTTCTCTGAGCGCACCCCAGGGAGTTAATATCATTACTCTGCGTTTAGCTGTTTACCGTGAGTCTTCACATTTAGGTGACCAGTGCGCATGCTCTGGTGCCAAAAAGCCCCATAGTCAAACATGGCAGCCTCCATAAATTGGCTTCATGCGCCATTGAGCAGCTGCCATAGGAATCCATGGAAACAAGGAGGCAAAGCTTTTAAAGGATTTTGGACAATTGACATTAAGACTCCAATCAAGCAAAAAAATGAACCATCATTCCAGGCAGCAAATAACTATATCAAACATTACTGATACAATTTACAGAGCAACTGGATGTTTAGATATAAGTAACTGATATCAGTGAAGTGACTTTGGTGGTGGTAACTGTTAAAGATTAAATCCTATATGGGGACTTTTGTCATTCATCAAGGGTATTGATGGTGTGGGGGAATTGCGATTGTGGACCAGTTTGGGCAGCCCTAGGCATTCATGGATGGAATGCATGGATTTTGATATGCCCTCTGTAGTCTGAGGTGTGAAAAGAAGCAGCTGGTGACACCACGTGTTTTTGAAGAGACCGTGACTGAATACACTCTCCTGAATCACCAGTGTGGTGCGCATGAACATGACAGTGCTGGCCAATCCAATTTGGGGTGGGAAGTAGAAATGCCCAACCCCCAAATTTGGGTGACAAGTTACTCACATCCATATATCCAATCTCTATACATCTGTCCCTAGAGCAAAATTCCTAAAAATGTTTCTGCAAAATGTTGCCAAGACTACAGCCGGAATTTACCCAATATGTTTCACAGAAAACAAACAAGCCATATGACAAAGCAATGCTACCTATGCTTTCCTACATTAATAGACATAACTTGAGCCTGTGCTTCATCATTTAGCCATTTCAGTAGAATATGGTAATTTTTGGGTCATTTTGTTGTTCTACACTGGGTTTCACTCACACTCCCCAGTGTGGTTGGATTCCATATGGATCTGTGTGATCAAATGACAAGTTTGGGCCCAAGATCCTCGCAGTTAGATATTCTCAAGGTGGAGTCAAACTCTCTTCCATAATACTGTTACTCAATCCAGTCTAACAGCAAGGCACAATCAGATGGCAACATTATGAAAGGAAGGGAACATGAATTGCTAGCTAAATTGTATGATGCAATTATGAATACAATAGGAGTAAGTACAAACACAATACTGACCAAAACCAGTATGAGTAATAAATGAGAAAAAAAATTTTATTTTATTTTTAAAAACATTTTACCTGCATAGAATTCTGGGCTGTAGACTGCTCCAACAACTGGATTCAGCTTCCAGCCTGAAGATGGAAAGACATCCCATTAGATCACAATTTATTTATTTTATATGAAACAACTGGTTGACATAAAATAAGGACACTCCGAATTAAATAAAAAGTAAACCTTATGAAATGAATTCACTGAACGGATCATCCCTTGCTGTTGTTGTCAAAGACAGGTCGATGATAAGCAGAATCATTGTGGTTTGGGATTTTTTTTTTTTTGGGGGGGGGATCTAACAGATCCCTTTTAGCCTTTAACTTCCTGTAATGACCTCTCAATTTGCCCAAGAAAGATCCACTGTGATGCCGGTCGAAGTTTGCAACTGAAAGGTTGTCTCATTTTTCATCCACACTCCCACTTCTGCTTTTTTTAATGCCCATATCCACCTACCATTCTCCAAGCTGTCGAAGCCCAGACTTCCATTTATCATGGAAATAACAGCAATTAAACTTTACTTTGTCTGGTCTGCAAGCTGTGTGCCAGCCTATAACTGCACGGGTTAATCTTGTGTGACGTGCGGTGCCATTTTGCAGTCTGTGGGACTCAAAACAAGACCAGATCAGGTAACATAAAACAGGTTACTTCAGCCTATTGGTAATAAACAGTTGTGGGGGTTCTATGCCATCTCTCCACATGTGTCTTTGGTCAATCAATTTTACTAACCAGCTACTGAATACACTGCATTGTGTAATAATGAGTTTTATACTTCATTAATAACTGTAATATGTATTAAGCCCTTTTAAGATTTGGGCTTCCCTTCGCTGTCCTGTACCAGGGTTATGGTTCATACTCGTATTACAGATGACAGTTGTGTGAATGTGAGGCTAAAGAAAGTCAAGTGACTTATATTCTTGGCTCATGCAATAGGAGAACCAGTTGAGAGGTGATAAATCAGAGACCTGTTTGATCTGTCCCTCAGTTGCACTCTGAGGTCACAACTTTAAATTACTGTGGAAGGGGTTGCCTGCAACATATCTAGTTGGCCTTTTACTTTAACAACTTCCTATTCTACCTAAACCAGTGTACATGTGATATGTGGCTGATTAACACTAATTGTTTGCGGTTAATTTATCAGCGTTGTCATGTTATCAGTTTATCCATTCAAATTTAAAATCACCTGCCCCGTTTGTTTGAAAATGTCATTTCTCATGTCAGGGTCAGCAAACAATACTGATACTGTAATAATGCTGCCGTAAATGTAGATACACAAGCTAGTTGGAGTTAATTAAAACAAACTGATCCCAACAATGTAGCTCCTATAAAAAAGCGGTGACAGCGCATTAAGTTTTGTTTTATTATAAACAGTGTCCTGACCCACTCATGATTTCAATTTGCAGTTTTATTATACACCTTGCCACAGCAAGGAGGGGCCTCAGCCTGTAATAAGTGTCAGTCCCTCGTTTATGTCAGGAAGGAAAAGAATGGAGCCTAGCACTGCTTTCTAGTGTTTAAATTGGACTTTTCCAGGTCACAATGACTGGTTCAATAATTGGAAGGCGCAGGGAAAGTGTGCTACTTCCACAGCACAGTAATCTGGCAATTTATTAAAAGTCTGGCTAGCCCATTTTTGCTTTCTCTGCACTTTCAGAACCAAACTAATGAGCTCTCTTAGATGGGAAAAGACGAGTTGTTTCCCCTCAAGACAGCCTATTCCCCATATATTGCTCTGAAAATTTCTGTTCATCAGTGCAGGTTAAGTTAAGCTTGTCTGTCATGTCATAAAACCAAATGCATATTTCATAAATACTGATATGGTGAGCCCCAACACAGCATAAAAGAGTGCAAAGTGAAAATACATATAAAAATATATTTCAGATGAATATCTTGACAGGAATGCAAAGCTTCAGGGTTTAATGAGTCCCATGACTTATTCAGTGAATATATAAATACATGTAATTCATGCTATTAAGTCTTTGTAAAGGTTCTGTTCTTTAATACTGTCCAGTATTAACTTAAACATTTACAGATTTTTCTATTTAATAGCCAAGTAAGATTATCTTAAAAAAGGTTTTTAAACACTATAGGTAGCCATTGAGGTTCATCAAAGCCTGGTAATGAATCATGTTGCATTTAATTTTCTTCTTTATTTGATTCTCCTTCACTGAACATCAGAACATTGAATGGCAACATGGCATATGGTAAATATGCAGCCTGAGATACAAGCAAGGGAGTTTTTGAGTTACCCTGCTTTAGAGTAAGTCTGAGATCCTGAATGTGTTGCCATGACAACGGGCCTACTTACGCTTGTTTGATTTATGAAAGAAAATGGCATCATTTGCCACAATATTTAGTTTGCCAGCTCACTCAATAAACCCACTTCATGAAATATCTCCTGAATGACAAATGCTGATTTACTCCATGCCATAATATTGGTTATTCACTAAAGTTGCCTTATTCTTTTTTATCCACATTATCTTCTCATTTGGAATACCCAATTTCTACATGCTCTGACGGATTTCTGCACTTGTTCTCTCAGTTTGGGAGAATGTAGAAAAGTACATGCTTTCCACTGAAATGTGAAGCTTGTGTCTGTTATTACTGAGCAGTTCACTAGTTGAGTTCACGGAGACATTGGGCCAGAGCAGGATACTCCATTTGCATAATTTGCAGGAGGACTGCGGGTGCCCAGGTAAACACAGGTAAATAGGGCATGATGAGACATGGCATTTAGTTCCTCCTGCACCTAGTTGATGCTGTGGCCAGCTATGTGCCACCTTGAAGGGGTTAGGGGTCATTAGAACAGTGACGCAACAGCTGTCATAAAAGTTGCGTTCTTCTTAATAATGGTCGTGTTACTGCAAACCAGTGAAATCTGTAGTTACATTATAATATAACTTTACCCAGCTAGCATATTATCTACCTGCATATTATGTAGCATTGTCATAGCTATTTTACAAAACCACACAAACCACAGTGCTACAGGTACATTATAAATAGGTTTTACAGCAGGAAAATATATCAAGAACATATTTGCAACCCAAGAAAATTGTGAGAATGATTCTAAGGTGTAGGTTTCCCTTAACTTACAGCATCCCACTTCTGCAGAATCCTGGTTACAGTCCAGTAATGATATAACTGGTGTGAACCTGGTATGAAAAATGAGGCACTCTAAAATCCATGCCATGATAATGTAAAAGTGAGACTGGCAGTAACACCGGTGGTCACAGTAAGGGGAAAAATCCCTTTTTAAAATTATCGCCTCTATTATCTACTAAAACAACTGTAACTCAATGCCTGAAAACCGATGGTAGCATTGATTCAAATGACTGTACTTATCAAAGTTGTGTAAGTCGCTCTGGATAAGAGCGTCTGCTAAATGCCTGTAATGTAATGTAATCATAACAGACAAACATTTTTAAAAAATATATAGAAAAATCCATAAATTCAGTATACACACGCTGGCCATGACATACTACTTTGTCCTATTTGCTCCAGTAATACTTTCTGCTTGGAATTTCATCCTCTCTCGTGTACAAGGTTGGAAAAGGTGGAAAAAATTGCAGTTCACATAAGTAGCAGAGTGTCGCCATTTTTATGGAAGAAGCTGTAAAATTTCAGTTATTTATTATTTACTACCATTTCAATTGGACTCTTGACTGTTGTGAGTTAATGCAGCAGGAGTCTTGAATTTCATACATTCACTAGAAAGGCTGCATACTACCTATTCTATTTAGTATATATATATATATATATATATATAATATACTAAATAGAATATTACTATATATATATATATATATAGTAAGGCCGGCTGGGTAACTAGCTAGCTGCCACTTATTGTGTATAGTTTAATGGTCAGAAATGACTTCCTTGTGTTGATGTAGCTAGTCCACAACTACAAAAATAGCCAGTTAGATTCTGTGCTTGTGTATTCTTGTGTATCAGATTTGCATTATGGGCCTCAAGTTTGGTAAAAAAAAAAAAAAAAAAAAAGAGCGTACAGCCTGTGCGGCCAGTTCTGTTTTTCCTGTGCTTGAATCCAAGCTGCTTTCTTTTGGTGTTATGCAATGGCTTAAACGTGCAGTCCATCTGGCTGTTCTCTTGCTGAAATCACTTCATTGGTGTGAGAAGTGGGTCTTCAAAGAGGAAGAGGAGTTATTTGGCTCTGTACTCCACTATTTTACATTTGTAATCAAACAATTCACATGTGGTTAAAGTGTGCATGATGTGATGACGTCACTGCTTTCAATTCTGAAATGTACAGAAACATGTTCTCTGCTCAGATCCAACCAAATGCCTCAAAACTCACGGGACAGTGCTTCCCCTTGCAGCAGGTCAATGACTACATACATACTGCTTTTTCAGAGATTAAAAATTGAATTTTCTTGATTGACCTGAATCCAGTTGAACATGTATTTCATTCGCTGAAGACTGAAGGAAAAAAACCCTAAAGCAAACAGGAACCAAAGATAGCTGTAGTGTAGGCCTGGCAGAGCATCACCGTGGAAGACACCCAGTGTCTGATAATGTCTATGGGTCACCAACTTCAGACTAATTGAATGCGAAGGACTGGCAACCAAGTACAAAATATGATGACTATTTAAGATTATATTAATTTGTCCATTTACTTTTGCCTATCAAACGAGGGAACTGTGCATGAAAAGGGCTGTAATTCACACATGGATGCCATGGATATGGATGTGAATACTATCACATAAAAGCTGACAGTCTGCACTTTTTCCCTCATTTTCTTTGTTTCATTTGAAAACCAATGTGGAGTATAGAGCAAAAACAACTACAATTTTGTTGCTGTCAAAATACTTATGGACTGGACTCTAGATTTTTCTAATGTACACCTAAACTTAATCACACATACGCTTTTATTCAGGCTGAAACTCTTCCCCTGTGGGGTCTGTTCATTCCAGAGGACAGCAAGTAACTCACTTCTCCTTCATTCCACACAATTAGAGGCACAGACAACAGCAGAGGTGACCAAATAGGTATGAGTTGATCTGAAGATGTGGGAAAAGAGGAATGCTACAAAAGCTTCCAATACATGTGCCATTTCTAACAAGGGAGGGTGCGGATTGATTTCCAATAAATCCAGCCAGCAGGCCTGTCAGTCTTTCCCATTAAAAGCCCACTTATTCCTCCAACAAAAACAACTGCTGAACCTTACAGTTAAAGATGCAGCTCCCACCAAATACTCATTCCTTGAAATCCCCTCACCTTTACATTTGGAACACAATTAAGAGGTGATATATTGACACATATTCCTACAAAGCTTAACAAGGCAGACATGTTATAATACAATGATGAACGCTTTCCAAGTCCAGGCAAAGAAATATCGGTTCATGTTATGCATCAGTGTTAAAATGAGGGGCTAATTAATAAATGTGTTTCGGAAAAAAATTTACCTAGCAAACTCTTAAAATGAAAGGGGCTTATTAATCGATATGTTTTGGAAAAACATTGACCTAAGCACAGTGCATTTTATCCATTATCTTGAGAAACAAATTTAGCCAAGCTTAATGAAGTGTTACGATTATTACATGCTTATTTACGTATGTAGTGTCAAGTATTGGAAACAGAAATACCAATGGAAAATGAAAAATAATGCATGCCATTAAATGCCCGAATTAGAAATCAAAATAGATAAAAGTCTACTTTTTAGATCTGAAACAAAAAACCGAAGGATGTCAAAAGGCTCAATATGCATTCCTTAACTTGTTATGAAAAGGTTGATTTATGGTTTCTCCAACAAGTTTGGCATGATACTTGAAAAAGAATCATGTAGCATATATACGCAGAGACTTCATATGACATTGTAAACGATTGCACGTTACATACGAATGTGTGTGTGTGTGTGTGTGTGTGTGTGTGTTTGTTTATTCAGGCAGATGTGTGTAAGGGTGTGTTTCTCTCCCTCCTGTCTGTGGAGCACTTGCTCATGTGAATTCTGTCTATGACCTAAAATCTAAATATAAAGAAAGAAGAAAGTGTTCCCAACTTACCATTTGCATAAGGGTTGACTGTCTTTTTATTTGTCATTACTCGTGCTGTTGCATTATTAACCTAAGCACAAAAAAGACACGGTTAGTACTGGCAATGCAGTGGTGGTTTTGGATCATTTATCTGTGTTTTAAAAAATAACATGCATTTATTTAACTGCAGTAATTATAATACATATATTTAACAGAGGCTATGTTAAAATGCAACATCAAAGCTCAAATCTTTCAGTATTATTACTGTCATGACATAATTAAATTACTTAAATTACATTAAATCAATATCATACATTGTTAAAAAGACATAAAAGCAAAAGAATTGCATATTGTACTGGTAGGAAATTTCAAAGCATGCGTTTTCATGATAAATACAAAAGGAAATCAGAAAAAATAAACAATCATATATTTATGAAGGAACATGCAGTGGAAAAGGGAAGAGAGACAAGGTACTAGAACAAAAAAAATTTCAAAAGGGGACAAACAAGTTCAGCAGTGTGCAACATAACCCTTGAGAAGAGAAGTACCACTGGGAAAAAGCAACATTTAGCATTCAAACACTTGGAACAAGAGCCTTTTGTTTCATTGCAATAATAATAGAAAATAAAACAAACCAAAACAATAAAAAGAAACATTCCAGCTTAAACCACAGCTAAAAAAGGGGTGCATTATTTAACACAATAATGGAGTTAACAATCTGAGTAAGATGTGCACGAGTCAATTCCATCCAATCAGTGCCTCTCAGGCTGCTAAACGTACACTCAAGTACAGGCGTACCAATATAAAATAGCATCAAGAAACGTAATAACAACAAGTCAAAAAAATTCACGTGGTATCAGCTTAATACGTGAAACGGCAGATGGACTTCTCCACTTACCATTCGGCACCATCGCCAGCATGTGTATGTATACAGTTACCATGGTTACTGAGAGTTTGGTGAGGGCCCTATGTGCTATCGTTGAAAAGGAGGAAAATGAAAAGGCAAAATATGCAACATCTTACTCAAAGACTACACCACTTAATATCGGAATTACTCTAGAAAATAGCGTTTTTAAGGTGAAGACAGTGTTGAGTGGGAATCAGTGGTGACAATGTTTATGACATTAAATTTTGTTCAGATATTTCTGTGCTTATTCTTTATGAAAAGAAGTGTGGGATGAAGTCAGATTTTAGCTCAAGCTGCAAAGCTCAAATTTGGATTCATGTTTCCTCTCACTTATTGTATTTTGAATGCAATCCTACAATCCCAATTGATACTTTTTCTTTCAAGTTTCAAGCCACTGCATATCCCTCATCAACCCTGCAATAAACTGACCATAATTACACAATTTCTATTGTCTGATGTTTTCTTTCGAAGTTACTGCACCCATTTAAAAAATGTTTAATTAGGCACTTTAAACATATAAAATCAAAACCTTCTCAGTGTCAACTGTACATAAATAATAGCCAAACTGAATAACTTAAGAGTAATACGTAAAGAAGACCATAATGGCTCCCTTAAGTAAATAAATAAAGACAAAACAAATACAAAAATACCTATATATGCATATATATATATATATATATATATATATATAAAGAAAATTATAAAAAAAAATTATATGGGGGAGGGAGGGGGAGCACATGAAGAGACAAATGATGCATCTGAAACAACAAAATGAGAGTGAAGCAGACATTCATAAAAAAGATGAGAAGGGAAATATTTGTAACATGCACCTCTATTTTACGGCCTTCTACCACCGTGCCGTGTAATTTCTCCCTCGCCCTGTCCGCATCAGCACTATTTTCGAAAGTTACGAAACCAAATCCCTACATGCAGGCGGGAGAGGGGGGGAAAACAACATGCACATTATTAATTCCATCACCGACCAAAATTGACTGTGTTACTTATTATCATTATTTTACAGAGAAGGTTCATTGTGCTATAACATGTCTTGCCTCTTGCTCTGTGCATGCAAATTGAAGAAAAAAAACAAACAAACAAACAAACAAAAAAAACAACATAAATCAGCATTGAGATGCACGATCAATAAGCAACCAATGTGAACTATATTATCTTTTAAAATTAGAGACCCATAAGAGATAATCAGTTAATAAAACAAATACAAATCCCTGAAAGTGAAATAAAGAAAACACTTTAAACAGATCATAACAGTAGAAAGCAAATATTCTAACAATGGTGATCAAAGTAAATTTAGTGTTCCACAAAAGCATAAGAGACTAAAATTATGAAAACAGAAAGTGAACAAATCCTTTTACATGCATAGATATGTTCCCATCAACAACAACAGAACAAAATAACACGTTATATTAAGAAATAATAAAAGTAAATAGCTTGTGCTCAAAATTGTTCACTACCACAATACTGAAGAACAAGTCGTGCTATAGTGATAACACTGTTCTTCATGCAATATTAGGGATACATTTAAAATTGATCACATTATAAGGACCTGCTTATGCTGTTAGAAACTGTTTATCAATATGTTTGCTGGTTAAGTCAACAAATAGCTTTGACATCAGTATAGTTTGTTACTTTTTACTTCATTATTAATTATTATTGGCTCAAAATAGAACACATTCAGATTTACTATACACTCACTATCAGTTTCAAAACAAATTAGGAAAGTAATTCTTGCACATTATTAGAGGCTGTCTAAAAGTATAAAGAGACCCTTAAAATGTGTCCACATATTTCCAAACGTTAGCATTAACTCATGACAACAGAACAATCAAAATAATATTTTCAATTCAAAACACTTTGTGATCTTTGTCAAATGTCCCTTACTAAACATGTAATGGAAAAAGAGATGAGCAATGACAACTTATTAAAATCTATGAAATATACTAAAAACAAACAATACACCTCACATAAATCTGATTTGATATTGTGTGGGTCTCTATGCAACTGTTTCATGTAACATCAACCAAATAACAAGTCTGTAATGTTCTGTTTCAGTTCATCTATCAAAGCTTACGTGACTCTCATTGTATAGACCTTGTGTTGACAAATTAGAATAGTCAAACTTACATACAATTGCTGATTAATTGTGCTCCTGACTTTAACATGGTGAGAGCTTCTTCATAAGTGACAGTATCATTCAACATACATGCATACATCTATTTTTTATCTGTGACAATTACCTATCAAGTAAAGGGTGGAATTGCAACAAACAGACGTCAATCTGTAGGTAGTGGGAAAATGAACAAAAAAGTAACATTCATTAACTTTGTCCTAAGTGAGATTGCTAAACCCCACTGGCCCATTGAATGTGGTCATTGTAGAATCTTTGAATGCTGGTTGATACTTTGCTTTTTCAAGACAGCAACATATGCTGGGATCTAAACATGGCATAAAAAGAAGAGGTATCCAAAATAGCATATGTATGAATGTGAGCAGCAAGTACTTATACAAGGTAAAAGTTTCAAAACATTATGGCAGGACTTAGTTGTGCTTACTGGAAAGTGCATCAGCTGACATATGCATGAATGCAATATTATATGTTAGACAGAACACTCTCTGAGGTGGCTTAAATTATTCTGAAGCTCTCAAATTGTTAAAATCATGCACCTGATATGAAATAAGAAAAACTGAATGAATGATTCCATTTGAAGCAATGTCTATGTTTAAATAGCCACATAGGAACATTATTCCCTGATTCCACATCTGCTGTTACAACAAAAATATACTCAATACTAAATTTATACTCAGTTACAGCATTAAAGTTACACAGCAGCTAACATTACGTGGTACTTACATATGTCACTACCACACAGTTACAGTATATACTCTGGCTACACAGAACAATAGTATGCTTGTTCTTTGTTTACAAATGGGAAAATTCAGTTTTTCTTTCTTCATCATTATTTGAAATGATTCCCAACAGGAAAAAAACATGCAGTTGAAAAAGATATAGACCACATACCTTAGATCCCCGTTCATTAAATATGATTTCTACATCTAAGATTTTACCAAATTGCTGTAAAGGAAATAAAGTCAGATGTTTTATCTCAGAAAAAATACAAACTGATATGCTATGGTATGTTACATTGGTGAAACAAAAAGTAAGAAAATCATTTCATGATGCACTTTTTGTTGGTGCTACAGCAGGGAAGAAGACATACTTACACCAAACATTTGCCTGAGGTCTGGATCTCGAAACCTGAAAGGAATATTGGAGACGTGCAGTCGTTTGGGCTGTGTTTTGTTTTCTGTGTTTTCAGAGGACTGTGTCTGTTGCTGGCCGTCCGTCTGTGCTGCATCATCTGTCTGCTAGAGAATCAGATAGAGGCATGGGGTGAGACAGGAATGCCCACTGACTTGGAAAAAAACCAGGAACTGATGCAGATGCCAGGTGGCAAAGGTAGGTTGCTAATTATCTGCAGAACCATTTAAAACACTACAGTTTTATTATGTAACTCTGTACTGGTATGAATAAGGCTATGGCTTCTAATACACTGAAATTAAATTAAAGGGAAGGGTGATGAGGGCAACTGAATTCAAGGCAGAAATTAAGTTTAGTGGCTTTCCAAAGCACACTTGCTCGGCTGAAATGAAAGTACATTGTTGGAAGTTTTTCACAAGGCTGCACATAAAGCAAATAATCTGCTCTCATCTTAAATAAATAAGAAATATTCAGTCAAAAATGATTGAGTCTCTTTACTGGGAGTAAAGAACTGCTTGATTGCTACGTCTTTGTAATGCTGACAGTGAACATACTACCTTCATTATTTATCTAATTGTCATGTTGATAGAATTAACAGCATATGGAAGTGATAGAAAATGTCTCTCCATTTCATTTTTATTGTATTGTTAATTCCATTTGAAGCAAAATTGACTCCATTTGCATATACAGTAGTACGATAGAATTCATCACATGTACATAAATCAAATTATGAATGATAAGGGTTATGATTAAAGCACATTAAAGGATTAATAACATTACATCAGTGGTGCTGAAAATTAATTTGCTCAAATTTAGCTAAATAACACTTTCAGGGAAGCACCATGGATGTTTACAATAACACTGTATGCCAGTTAATCATCCTGAAGTTAGTATCTTACATAATAGGAGCTCACAGATTACTCCACATTTCTTGAATCACTGGTTTCCCCCCCTGAAGGTCTCTCATATTACTGATGGCCAGCTATATTCACTGATTCATGAATTAATTTCATGTGCTCTTAACTAATATTGCACTAACTGTAATCCCTGAAACATTTCATTAGATTTCCTAATAGTGTCATTATAATATGTCATAGTCCCACGATTCAAAACAACTTTTGTATACAAATGTGGACACATGCAATATCTGCTTTTTACTATCTCCGTTGTTTATGGTGCTGTTTATGCTAGCATTATTTTTATAATAGCAATTCTGACATCCTTTTCCCACAGGTCCTGAGACAGTGAAACATTTTTTATTGTTTTGGATCTGTGGTCCAGCACATTGGATTTGAAATAAAACAATGAATATGTGGATAAAGTGCAGACTGTCAGGTTTAATTTGAGGGTTGTAGCGGATATACCTCTTCTACTCATGCAGGGCACCATGTAATGTAGGATATATGATTATACCATTCTTCTACAAAAAGTGGTGTTATTAAAGAATAATAAATCAGTCTCATTAAGGAAATATACTAACTATGAATTGGAAATTTAAATAATTAATAGTTATTAAAATGATACATTAATAGCTCATCTTAACAAAGTCATTATATATATATATATATATATATATACATATATATATATATATACACATACAGTTGATACCAAATTAATATTAATAATTCAGCTAAGAAGTAAAGGCATTTTGGGAATTTGTTTGATTAGCCGTGGCTGACTTAATTCAACGCAAGAGTGATATTAATACAGACAACCTTGGAAAATATAATACAATATGATATAATAAAGTTATGCCTAAAACACCAAAAAGGGCAAAGCAGAATTCACTACTATAATGTACAACAAACTATGTATGAGTGCATGTGTATGTATGATTGTAGGTGTGTGTGCGTGTATATGTGTGTGTGTGGGTTTTGCACTGGGTGTTTGTGTGCGCAAGCATGGGAGGAGTGATGTGTGTTCTCCTGTGTGTGGGGTTACATGGCTTGGTGAGTGCACACCGCAGACACGTGTTCAAGGAGAACAAAGAAACTAAAATGGAGAGAGGTTTGAAACTAGCTGGAGCTAGTGATTAAACAATGGTGCACGAAGCATACCAGACAGATACAGGATAACCGTGCGGTTATCAGTGTGTGTCAAGATCAATATGCTGTGCTGTGACTGGTTAGCATCTAACCACACATGCAAGATCTTTTCTGCTCATCCATCCATCCATTATCTATACCCGCTTGTTCCTGGTCAGGATCGTGGGAGGTGCTGGAGCCTATCCCAGCATGCACTGGGCGAGAGGCAGAAATACACCCTGGACAGTTTGTTATCCCACTGCAGGGCGATACTTTCCATGCGTGCTGAATATTAAAACTAACACAGCGAGGTGGATGGCTTTGAGTCTTCCAAAAGTAAATGGTAAAACACGGAACGTTCACATAACCATTCAACACGTTAACCATTGGCACTATTATGTACAATCAGCAATAAACATTACTGTTGCTGAAGTAAGCTGTATGCCCAGTGTTACAGCCTTACTTGAGTCCTTTGAATTGTTTTCATTGTCGGAACACGTTGTGATTTCCAGGGCGAAATCCATAGGAGTTGATGTGGAAAAGGGGAAGGCGATCGCTCATTTCTTCAGTTCCAAGACACGCAGCTTGATCCTTGTTGCAGGTGGTTTGCCTTCTGGAGCTTACAGGAGTTGCACTGCAGGATTTGTAGCTCAGTGCTTGGCTCCCTTCATGGTAATTCTTGGACCACCGGTAATTGCGCGGCCTCTGGATGTCTCTTCCGTAGGTGGGCCTGTAGCCTACGGTATGCCTGTACGCGAGCTTGTGTTGCATAGTTCATCAGGCCTTGCATTTGCTTCCTAGCATGCGTGTTGCATGCAAGATAAAGTGAGAGTGTGGTGGGCGAGAGCAGAGAGTAGCGAGTCACACGAGAGAGAGGAGAGTGTTGTTTCTCTCTGCCAGACTTGTGCCGCAGTCATCTCCAGTTCCTGTTTGTTTCTGGTGCATTTTACACAGTCTTGTCTTCAGCTGGGGAAATGCATGTTCAGTTGGATTCACGAAGGGCGATTGACTTGACCAGTCTAAAATGTTCCACTTTATGGCCCTGAGAAACTCCTTGACTGCTTTAGCAGTATGTTCGGGGTCATTTTTCTGCTGCAAGGTGAAGCACCATCCAATTAGTTTTGAAGCATTTCGAAGGATCTGAGCAGATGAGGTTTATCTCCACTTCAGGATTCATCATGCTGCTGCCATTAACAGCTACGTCATCAGTGAAAGACAAGTCAGCCAGTTCCAATGGCAGTCATACATGCACAAGCCATAACTACCACCACCATGTTTCACCGATAATGGGGAGTGCTTTAGATTATGAGCAGTTTCTTTCTTTCCTCTTTCCATCACTTTGGTACAGGTTAATACTCATTTCATTTTTCCATAAGTCTTAGTTCCAGAGCTCTATTGCTTTTTAAATTTACTTTTTAACAAACTGTAATCTTTCCATTGTGTTCCTCATTCTTACCAGTGGTATGCTTCTTGTGGTGAACCCTGCTGGCATAGGCTTTGTTTTAGTAATTGGCACATCAATGCTTACATCCTGGAGAGTATTCTTGTTCTGTTTGACAGTTGAAAATTTTTTAAAGTATTCTTCAGTGATGCACTACAGTGGTCTTCCATGGTTGTCCAAGGTCATTTGATATTGCGGAGCTCACCAGTTCTTGCTTCCTCACAATTCCTCAGACTTTAAAACACCCAGATTTTAACACACCCAATGTTTTACATATGTATCTGATTATTTCTTTCAGCCTCATGATGGCCTGCTTTACTGGCATTGACAGTGATTTGGTCATCATGTTGAGAGACAACTGCAACAGACTCCAAATACAAATACCACACCTAGAATCAACTCTAGACCTTTTGTTAGCTTTTTTGTGCATGAACAAGTGATGCAAAGACACACAGCTGGAGCAAGAAACAGCTGAGCAGCCAATTGTACCATTACTATTGCTTCTCTAAAGCTATGTACAAAAGGGCTGTAATTCCTACATGTGTCACATGACATGGATGTAAATACCCTCAAATTAAAGCTGACAGTCTGGACTTTAACCTAATTGTTTTATTTCAAATCCATTGAGCTGAAATACAGAGACAAAACAACAAATATTGTGTCACTGTCCCAATATTTTGCATTTTACTGCATCCCACACAACACTGATCCACAAATGTCACTGACATGGCACAACAAATATGCAAATATATTCAGCAAAATCATATCTAAAATCTGATAAATTAAAACATGTATTTCTCAGTGCTGGTATTGACCGCTGCCCCATAAATAGCTAGGAGAGTTTTTATTTTTTTCATACATGTACAATACTTTGGAAATGAAGAATATATTACATTGTTTTACTGTGTAAGTAATTAAAATAGTTAATGCTTAAATGTGATACACTGAATCTGAGGCTGTGGTAACATCTTTCATATAAATTACTAATATTCACAATATGGGAGATAATTATATCAATGTCCAATATGCAAGGTGGGAGGGGTTTTTACTGTTTTTCGCAGTGACTTGTCACAAGGACTCATAACAAATGAAGGAACACACCTGCCCCACTTCACTTCATGGTAAATTGGATAAACAAAATGTCTGCTTTAATTATGAAGACAGAATTCTGGAGAATTCTGATGATTATATCAATTACTTTATCTTACTTTTTATGCGGTGTCATGTACAGTATATGCATAGATTCCATAGTTACACAGCTTCCATACTTGTAGCACAATTTATATTTGACAAAAACAATTTTAGGAAAGCCTTAAGTATGTATTCTTTACATTATTCCAGATTTATTCTGTAAATGATAGTTATCGGTTGGTTAAAGGCTATTGATACCTCATAAAAACTTAAAATTTCTTTGCCAAACTTTGATTCTAAAAACAGCTTACAAAATGAGTGGAAATCATGCTTGAAAATGCAACAGATGGCCCAGCCAGACTTGAAATTAGCATAGTTAACAATGATGGATGATGCGTTAGGTTAACTGGTTTAGTTAAAACAAGGGTAGCTAGACACGACTTTAAATATAAAGTACATATTTTCAGAACATGAAGCATTTCAATTTTTAAAAAAAAACAACTGAAGAAGAAAAAAATATGTTTTCAGGATACAGCAATTATTTTAGTTGGAAAATCCAGGACAAGCTAATTTGTGGTTGAGTGAACAAGAGCTTGATCACATTAAACAGAGGACAAACTGAAGTGGTGTGCTAATTTCACTGGTGAGGTAAAATGCAAGCCACTGATATAGTATGCATGAGATTTTTCATCTCTTATTCCCTTAAAAATCTATTTCTCACAAAAATGTTACAGTTATTCCTCTGTTCCCAGTAACCAGAGGGATGGCAGAATGTCAGATAATACTCTAAGCTTGTAAGCTATATTGGAAGAAAATAGGTTAAGTTTGCCTGTGGCTCTTGTATTCCTTAAAGTAGTTTAAGGAAAAAAAAGGGAAAGAGGAAAGGCACTAATCTCAGATTCCCTCATACAAAATAGTTAAGTGTTTTTCTTTGTTTCACAACTCCCTCAGAGAACAAATATCTATAAGTTTCATTTTGGCGAAGTGGGTACTCTGAACCTCCCATGTAAATTGGGCCAGAGAAACAAATAAAAGGCTGATTTCTCCATGTCCCCAAGGGTAGTTCAAGTTGACAAAACTGCTTGTGCAATGCCCTGGCACCCTCAGCAGTGATCCTTAAGCTGAAATCAATTTACACCATGATCAAGAGCTCTCTGCCTCCCTCTCAATCTCCTCCTGAGTAGCCTGAATAGGCCTCTCCATTTTAACAATAACCTACAGAGACACGTTATACACCAGCATCGGCCTTCTGTCAGCAAGCCAACATGAAACAGCAAATGTATCACACAAAAGCTTTGATGATTCCTAGCCTATGCCATGGGGAAAAAGACAGAAAATAAAAAAATGTGGTCGTGACAGTGCTGATAAAAATGGGGGAATGTTGTTTTTTTAGCTTGAGATATGAGTTCAGTATCATGGAAAGCAGAATCCAGATTTTTGGTGGTGTGTCTCAGGCGTCTCCCTTGTCCATGGATGACTGAGGGCCAGCTTGCTGTGTCTGTTTGGCTGGCAGCCCAGGAGTAGTCCTGTCTGCTGCAGAGGGTTACAAGTCGCAGCACACATTGCAGTCAAGCCCTCATCATGGACGGCTACAAGGTCCAGTGTGGGCCTTTGTGTTCTTGTATGTTTTGCTGATTGGTGTTTGTTCCGGCTAGTTGCCTTACCAACAGAGAGACCCATTTGTGAACCACAGGGAGAACTTGCAGCTATTTTTACAGAGCTTTTAATAAAATGTTTATTTGTTTAATTTATGTAACTTTTCTGGAAAGAATCTTGGGTATAACTCTATAAAAGTGAAAAGTACTATGTACACTTATTAGAAAACTGCATCGTTTTGTGGAGTTTCAGTCAAAATATAAAGCAAGGCGATGTCTTTCAGCTATGAAATTGATGATTTTAATGTGTAGCACAATTTGAGAAGGTTTCCACTAAGATTTATCTCCTCTATGCTAAATTAAAATAAATTCCCTATAAAGAAGATAAAATACATGCAGGGTAACTACAATAAATAAAGTAAGGCTTAAACCAGACAGACACTATGACAAGCCCTACATTAAATGTAGGTATGAAACCTTCTAAAAATATTTTTAAACTTCTAAAAAAAATAATTTCTGAAAAGTGTGTATTCCAAAGTGTTTACTGCTAGCCAACATTATAGTGATACATCTTCACCCGGCATTAGCAAGACTCCTCTTTCGCATTCATAATTCCTCCTTTCAACATCTCTTTCAAATTATATAAAATGTTCTCTTTCAAAGACCAAACAGCCTTCAGAGTTCCAAGAAGTGAAACAACTTGTGTATGCAAAAAAAAAAAAAAAAAAAAAAAAAGCATTTACCCATGGAGTAACAGCAAACTGCTCTTGGCCAATATACCAGACTTACAGAATATAAAACTGGCTGTCTACCTTACACTGTGTTTGACAAGGCATAAAAACATGACCTAAATATCCTTGCTACAGTGAATTTATTTTGATTCCAGTTGTCAAAAAAGTTGCCATATAAGGTTTGTATTAAAGAATGTACTGCCAATGAAAGACCTTTCCTGTGAGTCCCTACATCTCTCTTAAAAATTGAGCTAGCTACAGGTTTATTATGGATAAAGTTAGCCAGGATGAGCAAATTAAATTGACAGTTGTACTATAGGGGCATGAAGAAAATATCTACGCACTGAGCAGGATTACTGATACAGTACCTCTACATTAATTTGTGAGTAAGGGCAGGATGAGAACAAACAAACCGTTTCTGCCAATAAGCACATTGATCTGTCTCTGTTACTTCAACAGTCTTTTCAATAAAGCTTTTTTTTTTTTAAATGTGTTTGCTATACCAAAAAATGGTAACAATAAACTAAACCTTTATGTGGCAAAGGTTACTAAATAAAATGAGAATCTCCATTTTACACTTTTTTTCCAAACTCAATTTGTTATTTAGTTATTTCTCATTGTTATTTGCAGGCCCACATAAAATAAAAACACATTAGTCATATATATTTTTGTATACTACAAACTCCAATTCAGCAATAATAATCTTAATAATTATCATTGTGATAGGATCTTTGATCTGAGGAAGGAACACATACACTGAGTGAATGGTTTGTAGAATGTTGGTGCAGTACACCATTACCTATTTCAGCCCAGCCCATACAAGAACAGTGGAATACCTTAATGGATTTATGATTACTGAGCCTCGTTTCAGTACTTGAAAATCAAGAACTGTTGGCAGTCATAAACAAACAATCTTGTATAAATAGAAGGAACAAAGTTAAATATTAAGAAAATCTGGAAAACCACGCTCATATTAAGTGTAAGTGACAGGATTATATGTTGTGTCCATTGCTGTTGTAAAATACTCTTATTCCAATGTCTCTTTTAATGACTGCATACACCACCAGCCCTCCAGAAGAGATAGCTGTGGCAATATAATTGAAAATATGTGTTTCCTACTTATATTGGACAGTTCTAACAAAAGACTGGTAGAGGGGGTTTAAATTAAACTAACAAGTCAGTCATTTAGAGCAGCAAATGTAGAACCTTAAAGATTTCACTTCACTTTCCATACATAAGGTCAGAGTGATGGATCAATTAATTGATTAAGATCAGTTACCAAGCCCTCTGTTTGCTTTCAAACCCTGCCGTCTTAACTGATCAATAGGCTATGAGATGTGCCAAAGAGGAGAATAAATCTTGAAGTGTTTAACGGAATAACCTTTGCTTTCTTTTAAAAAGGCAAACATGAGGAGGACTTCCTCATTGTGGCATTAATCAGAAGCCTTCAAGCTTCTTTTCTAAAAAAAAATATCCTCAGATGAAATTACACCGGACCCACTCAGGTTTATGTCCCAATAATTAATACAATGGACTTTGAAAAACAACAGACTAAATGTAGAATTTTTTATTTGCAGTGCCACATAAAAACTAAAATATTTCCCCAAAAGTGCATAATACACGTTGATTAATCTGAGACTAAATAAAACACATTTACTGCTTATGTAAAACAACAACAATAATAATAATAATAATAATAAATACATAAATAGTGTCCTGAGCAAAAAACTTGAAACTTCACAAACGCATGGCACATAAAAAAGAAAAACAAAAAACAGCAATGCACAACAGAACTGAAAAATCTAAACCTAAATGACATTGCCAGAGGAAATCAGAGACTAAAGAAAGCAAGATGAAGGAATCCTCTCTGTGGCGGAATTTAGATCAGCCTCTTTATCCAAATCAATTTCACACCAACTGTGGACACTACAATTATTAGCGTTTACCATTCATTGATCTCACACTGTGCTCTAAAAGGCAAACAGTAGAGTGACTGCCATCCACTCTGCGTACTTGAGCATGGGCACTGGAATGCTCAGTAAAGTACTTCCACATGGCAGGCTTATGTCAGACAAAAGAAAAGTATATCCCCACAAGTCACACTAGCCACATCAGTGAGTGATGCTAGGACAAAACCAATCCTTTTGAGTATTTGTTATTTTTCCTTACAGGTTATCCATGTTTTGAGTGTACTGATCCATGTCAGCCATTTTGTCATGTGGAAATAGAGTCACTGCCTGCACAACTATATATTCCACAGACTTGAGTTACTTGCTAATGCAGTCATTGAAGTAATGGACATTGGCAGTTTGTTCATAAATTTATAAAGTAAATGTGTTATAATGAAATAATAATAATAAAAAATCAAGCAAATTCTTAATCTGGTATATTTATCTAGAGGCTATTTTCCTTTCCAGCAGTGAATTCTAGGTTATTGAGGTACAGTCTCCACATGTCTCAGAGAAGAGATCAATACTGTTTCTGTTTTTGTATAAAGTTACCTCCTTACATTTAATCTCATATTGAATGGAGAGTTGGAGCCTATCAGACTCATTGTCAGGACAGGTTGATTCTCCAGGTGCTGGGGGTCTACCCTGAACTGGGAAAAAACTGCATCTAGATATACAGTAGTGCTGCTCATGCCTGGAATGAGTTACAGTCCACATTGAACCTGAACTCTTTAATTATCATGGGCCAATTCAGGACCCTGATCAAGAAACTGGCTACTGTAAAAAACCCCTCTGCACGTTTCCCCTTATATACAAAACAATCAAAGCAAAACACCAAGTCATCAAATAAAGACACTGTCATAGCAAAGCAGTATAGATCAATGATCCTGCTTGCACTACCTCTGTAAACATATCACACTGGGTTAACTTTTGTATCTGGCTGGGTACTGACCCATAGGTATCAAGATCTTAAGTCAGCACTCCACCACCAAAGACACCAACTTGTTCCCCATGACATCAGTTTTCCAAAAATACAAAACATGATTACATTGTATTATAGAGAACCTAAAGTTCACATAATGCTGATCCAATCGGATGTTTTGCAACTGCGCGCTGTCTCTTCATCACAATTGCTGACTACCTGTCAGCACAATAAACAATCTGTTTTACTTTGAGGGTCTGATAACAGGAAGACTTCTGGAACTGTCCTACACTACCTTTGAATGTAAATGCTCTGACAGAACTGAACTGTTTGATTATTATTATTATTGTTGTTGTTGTTGTTGTTGTTGTTGTTGGTTGCCTATAATTATGGCTAGCATTGCTAGAAAATGACACCTCAGTGACTTTGACCGAGGAATGATAGTTAAGATTTAGAGCTGAGATTGAGACAGTCAGTCAGGTTGCAGCACTACTCATTACATTTGACAGTGCACATATAGACGGATGACAAATTAAAGGAAAAACCAACATAAAGTGTCTTAAGGTGTTAGGCCATCACAGAACAGCTTCAAAATGCCTTGGCATAGATACTACAAGTCTCTGGAACTGTCCTGGAGGGATGGAACACCATTCATGCACAAGATATTCCCTCATTTGCTGTTTTTTATGATGTTAATGGAGAGCGCTGTCAAACACACCTGTCCAAAATCTCCCATAGGTGGGTTGAGATTGGTGACTTTGAAGGCCATAACATATGATTCACATCATTTTCTTACCCACCAAACCTTCCAGTGACCCCTTGTGCCCTGTGCAAAGGGGGATTGTCATCGTGGAAGAGACCATTCCCATCAGGAAATAAATGTTTTTTCATAGGATAAAGGTGGTCACTTAAAATAACTTTGTGTTGATTTGCAGTGACCCTGGGGATTAGTGCACCCAAACCATGCCAGGAAAATGCCCAACACAGCATAACAGAGCCACCGGACCCCCTCACTGTAGGGGTCAAGCATTCAAACCTCTAACATTCTCTTGGTGTGCACCAGACATGCACTTGCCCACTTGTTGAGAATATGGTGAAGGATCACTCATCTAACTATATCACTTTTTTACACATCTCTGTTGACTAGTGCCTATGGTTTTTCACCACTGAACTCTCAAATGTGCATTTGTCTTTGTAATGAGGAGTTTATGCATTGCAACTCTCCTATAATATCCCTCTCTATGTAGTTGTCGAAGGACTGTTCTTGCTGACAGTCTGATCACTTCCTGCATTGACATTCTCAGTCACCTGAGGAAGAGTTGCTCTTCTGTTTTGCTTACATATCACCAGAGGTGGGTAACCCGGCTTCAAAGATAAAAAGACTGACCATGTATTTGCTCCACCACCATGCACTAAACCAGCTGATTGCAATAATTAGGTCTCCTATCATGCTGAAGAGTTATGCTAATTAGAGTCAGCTGGTTTAGTGCATGGTGGTGGAGCAAATACATGGTCAGTCTTTTTACTCTTTGAAACCGGGTTACCCACCTCTGCATATCACACTAATGCGCAAACATAACAGTCAAATTAAATCTGATACAAGCTGTCCTGTGGAAAGTGGGGACCCATGCCCAAGAGTATGAAATGACTTCTGTATAAAAAATAAATAAATAAATAAAATTTTTAAAAAAGGACTAGGCACCATTTTGGATCAACAACCACATGGTCATGTTTGGACAGACTGATCCCATGTCTATTCCTGCCTCTTTTCCATTCTCTCTTTGCTGCTCAACAGAAGGAGATGTGGGGAAAGCACGATCGCTAAGACAGTCCTAAAGTTCCCTTTAGCCTTTTATGATTTTCATTTAGATATTTGTTTAATACATTCTATTTCATTAAACCTCATCACCTGTCTGATAATTATTCAGATAAACGATTGAGCCTACCACCTCAAAGAATGTATGCATGCTATATCGTTGGTTGTTGTTTTAATATTTAATATAGAAATTCATAATCATGATTTAACACATTTTATGAGACTGATTAATTATGAGATAGATTATACTTTTGCACCATTTGATCATCACAAGGTAATATATTTATATATTGCGCATTCAGTGGTGCCTACTTGTGAATACTGTTAAAACGGACACTTTTTATTTATATATCCTCACTATTCTACAATTTGTAGAGGTGTTTTCCCCTACACTGCTTTTAACTAAAGTTAACATTAGTTAAAAGCGGCTATCATAATAGCGTTAGTTAAAAGCAGTTTTTTGCATGGGACACAGAAAACGTCAGATCTGGGTTCTTGTCCTTGTTTTTTTGTGCATCTCAATAATCAACCGACTGCTAATAATAAGTCTATGGAGCACAACAGATCGTTTCCCCCATCGTGGGCATGACCCTCATTGTGTTATGCACTGTCTTTATTTTTGTACCTAAAGGACAAATTACATTTTTAATGGCTGCCTAAATCTGCTGGAAATAGAGCTGGATTTGTGAACAACACATTTTGGTGTGACCCAAACAATATGACAAGAATCGGAACCAGGATTCGTTAAAAACTAGATTCGATAAGCAGAATCAGAATAGTAACTGGAATCGATAAAACATAAACGATGCCCAACCCTACCAATGAGTCAGTTTTGTATACACCAAGAAGCTCACGGGAATACTTAGAAAATAATTCTTGACTGGATTTGCTTTGATGATGTTGAGAAAAAAATTAGAAGTAGCTCAAATACTGTATTAAACTTGAAAAAAATGTAACACTTCATTCCTGTATGTTCTAGAACATCCAGTGTGGAAAGATTACTGTTGAGAGGTGGAGGAGGTAAGGAAAATCTTCAATTACAATAATTTTCAATATTCTGTGAACTATGGGGACTGGCAAATTATCTGTGGGTAAAATTTGGAGTGATTTGAAGCGATGCCCATCTGTTTTCTTAGACAGTTTAAAAAAGCAGGCTTGTGTGTGTGTGAGTGTGCGTGTGGGTACGTGTGTGTGTGTGTGTGTGTGTGTGTGTGTCCACTTGTACCTGTGAGTCTGTTACAAATTTGCATGGCCATGTATTGTATATATCAATTTAGAACCTGCTCACCTTAAAAAAAGACTATGCACACACACATACACTCTCTCCCTCTCTGACTCTTTTTAAATTTATTCAGGGTCCCTTTACACAATGTAAGCCTGCAATCAACACCCACACTGAAGCCAGATGAGTACATATGAGGGGGTTTTCTACTGCTCTCAACATCATCAGCTTCTCTGCCATGTGATATCACAGCCCAAGAACAGAGCACTTGGCCAGTCTATGCCTTACTGAATGCTGAATCTCAGCAGTTTGTAAGCTCTGTTGCATTGATGTCTTCCAAGTACCTTGTGTCAGCAAGCCAGCTAAGCATTTTCAGAGAATATCTATTGAAAACCAGTGTGCCTATTAATCCACATGTGCTTATGTTGATGATTTTCTTCAACAAGTCATTTTTAAAATATTAGTAATATTTCTTTCAAAATTCAATAGTCTCCCTCCCAAACACACGTGTGTGTCCCCGGGCGCGCACACACACACACACACACACACACACGCACACAATACAACACCTCTTAACAGCACAAAGGCTACTCATGAAAAACAACTGGGACTCTCTGATACGAGTGAGAGGATTGTGAAGTGTCTGAATGAGGCATAAAGGAGGTAAGTTGTGACTAGAGCACTGTTGACACAGTCTACTGCTGATTGGGGTTTGAAATGGATTAAGCCCATGCTGGGAGAGAGTGTTTCGCTGCAGTTAATAGGGAAAATGAAAGGTGACACACAGTGAAACGATGCTCCAGACTGAGGCTCAAATTCATCATGTTCCTCCCTCTTTTCATTTCACTGCTTCAAAGGTCTAGTCATTAATACAACATCAGATTATACATGTACAAAAGTACAGATAACATCCTCCCAAACAAATGATATAGGCTTACTGTACACGATAATCTGGGGAACAGTGCTGATTTATGTTCAATTTGAAAGCTGTTCAAAAAAAGATTTTCTCAATGTCAAGAAATATAAAGTACTGATATTCATTGTATTTCAAAGTGAAAGGTTTCAACTGCTCGGTGCAATTTAAATAACTTAAAAAAAATAGTACTAAAATTAATTTGAATAGTTTTAATTCAATATAAACTGTTTTCCCGTGTTTTTTATTGAGGCAAAGTTCCAGAAAGGGACATTTCACAATATCACCAGGACCTATGAGTCCTGAAAAATCATAGTGGATTCTAAATTTCTCTCCTAGTCCGCAAACTAAAAACTGTCCAAACAATCTCAATCAGTCATCTTTTATCACCTAATGATTGGACAATAAAAAGTGTTGATATACGGTACATATTCTTGATACTATAACTGCAGATTTTATTTGTTTGCGGTCTGAAGGAAGGTAGGCTTCAGTATTGTTCATGTACAAAAGAGATGACTGTTCCCTTGCTCAGTAGAGCAGATGCATGGGGGAGGATGCTGTAGGCAAAACATGTATTATTTACTGAAACCAGGGATTTGCTTTTAGACAGCTTGCCTCATACCTTCAGAGTGGATTTAATGGACCTTTAAAATCTCATCTGCAGCTGAAGTTTGCGGATGTGACAAGAACTTTACTGTGGAAGAAAACAATAACAATCTCTACCACTTGTGTATGGTATTGCAACTTTTCGCTGACCTAAATACTCAAAGGACCTGTGCAAATCCATGTTCTAAGGTTTTCTAGAGCCCCTCCTTTATATGCTTTGCCACAGTATTCAACCTATATTTTATTCAGTGCCTTGGATCTTTTTTTAGCCATCAGTAGTGAAAATTCAAATTATTTTTCCTCTTACAAACAGGACCATATTTAGTGTGGTGCTTGTAGTGAAGATATTTTACAGGAAACACTGTGGTAACTGCACTCCACAAATAAGAATATAGGAAATGAAAAATGGCCTAGATTCAATTGTGCATTAAGGTACCAAGTCAGTTTGTTCATGACAAGCAGCAATATAGAGAATAATAATAAAAATCATGTCTGTATGAACAAAGAACTCAATTCCATTGCATGTATTGTACTACGGCATGTACTGTGGTTTTGAATGTACAACATGACCTTTGGTGCAATTTACTAATTGTTGAGTGAAACATGATTAATGAGACTATAAAAAAGTACAGCATATGATATTTACATTCTGACAGAATTTTCAAAATATAGATTTACTATTAGATGTAAACCTTTAAAAAAGTGAATTTGTTATCAGTTAGCTGGTGACAGTCAATGTAAAAACTATTTTTTTATATTTGTAAAACATTATATATATATATATATATATATATATATATATGTATAAAACAATTTACTTTTAATAGTAAATATTCCTATATAAGTCCTATTATAATAAACAAAGCGTACATGCTTCAAGTTTAGTTATGCCATTCATTAGAAAGCATTTAGGCTTTGTGACAGCATCACTGAGGCCCTTTCAGATGAGGAAAGGCTAATGTATCATTATGATAGAGTAGGTGAATGGCAGAGTCCCTCAGTCTTTCACACTACATTAACCTTTGGTACCTTCATATTTATGACCTCTTCTGTATGTTTTGTCATATTCAAAGCTTGTCCTCGGTGCAACAGACTAACTGACACTGTTGTGTAATGCAGTATAGGTGTGTGTTAATCTCAGTCTTGTGTAACATTAAGTTAACCAGTAAAATTAAATATTGTGGTTTTTAAACATTACTTATGTTTCCATGGCAAAATACATACTATCATGAATAGGCAATGATCCTGAATAAATTATCGTAAAAGGGCAATTTAAAAAATAGGGCTGATGCACTCTTTTAGCTGTCTTTTTTTTCTAAATAGACCATGTCAGCATTATTGTATTGCTGACCAGTTCAATAATATCTTTGTCCCCTGTAAGTAACCCAATATCACAGAATGCTGTGTCTTTGATTTTTAGTTTCAGTGCTAGGCTGGTACCTGATTTGACACTTATTGTGGCAAAATGTGTATTCATCTCACAACAGAATAACTGAAACGTTGTATACCATCTGCATGACAAACAACCTGTAAAATGGAGGATCATTTGATTCACACAGCAATAGATGACAACAACAGACTTAGCATTGGCATTACAACATCAACGTGATATGGGTTAATTTTGTATTTGTTTAGATTGGAGTCAGTCCTACAATGTGCGTGTTACAAATGAGTGATGTGACAAGTCACACTGATGGTTCCCTGTGGACCAAGAACTAACACTATTTAACTAGTGAGGACAGTTCTCAACCAAGCCGTAGGCTCCATTAATATTCACACCCTTGTTAAAGAAGAAGACAAAAAGACTATAGTCTAAGGGCCATATTTACTAAGCATATGACAAATTAGCATCAGTGCCGCAAAATTCAGTGTCGCCGCATGTTTTCAATTTTGCAGGGTATTTACTAAGAGCGGTTATGTAAATGAGCACAGCCACAGTAAGTTCATTTAAATGCTCTGCTGGTTTTTAAGATGCATCTTACACATGGCTGGAAAACAACATCGTTGTACCGCTCCATCTCTGGTATAGTACATACTTCCGATAGTATGACTGCAGATTTTATTTGTTTGCTGTTTGAAGGAAGGCTAACCTGCCAGGTCGAGGATGCAAGTCTATCTTCTTGCCATGTGTAGTGAGTTGCAAAAAGACACAAAAAGAAGTTAAACTGACACAGTTCAAGATCGCCAAAACAACTTGGCATCTTGCGGTTACAAGGTGTCCAAAGTTACCGACAATCCCTACTTGGCAATAGCCTTTGCAGCCAAGTTGCAAAAAGGAAAAATCTTTTGAAGACGATTCTCTGAAAAAGGCATCTTGTATTCACCAAACTACTCCCTTGAGTGCAGACTTGATTTTAGGGAAAAGAAAAAAGTCGCATGGTGCTTGATCAGGTGAATAGGGAGGGTGGTCAAGTACTGCGATATTGTGTGGCTATTAAAATCAAGTCTGCACTCAAGGGAACCTGTTTTGAGTCTGTTCCAGAAGTGAAGAAGAAAGCACGGAGCTTCTGAGACAACTAACGGAAGAAGACCTATTGCACTGCTTTGATCAGTGGAAGACCAGAATGCAGCGATGTGTAGTTGCAGAAGGGGAATATATTGAAGGGGAAAGGAATTGAAATGTAAATTATCTTCATTGAAATTGAATTACAGCATTAGTCTCATTATTTAATAGCCACACCTTCTATGTCTATGACTGTTTTTTTGTCCTAATTTCTCAGCCTCATAATGACTTCCTTGACTTTCATTGGCAAAACTCTGGTCTCCATGTTGATAAACACCAATAACAGACTCCAAAGGCAATCAAAAGCCAAAAATCTAAAAAGCTAAATATAACAGCTAGCTAGTTAATATAATATAACTGGATAATTTAAAACTTAAAACTAATTAAGTATCGCTGCTGCTCAAATTATGGGAAGACATAAAAATATAAGTGCCTGTCAAGTGCTTGGCTAACATAACAGATACTTAAAAGTGTTGTTTCTCCAGAACTAAGTTTAGGAACCAAATATGCTATTGCTTTGATCTGCACTCAGACAGGCCAGTTATCCACAATTCACTGTGCCAGTTAACACTCAACACTCTCTGTGCTGTTCCTGACAGACTTTTGAATGATTTGGTGCCTCATACAAAACAAGCAGGAGCTGAAAATGGCTAGAATGTGGCTAGATGATACTCAGCACCTGGTGATGTGTATGGGTCGAAGACTGCAAGCAGTCATTTCATCCAAGGGATATGTGACAAAGTACTACATACAAAATACAGTACTACTTTAATTTACAAAGCATTAATATATCCCAGACATTATGGTGCCCTGAAATGGGGGGGGCTATGTATAAAAGGTGCTGTAATTTCTACAGGTGAAACCAAAGTGTATAAAGATAACCTTAAATAAAACTAAGAATGTGCACTTTAACCATGTGGGAATTGTTAAATTAAAAATTAAATATTATGGAGTACAAATCAAGAAAAAAACATTATGGAGCATGTTCATACTGCATGTATGAAATTAGGTTGATGCGAGGCAATGTTCTTTTCAGATTAACTCATTTATTTAAAACAAATAAAATAAAAAATAATAAGGAATTTCTATGTCTAACTATGCTACAGAGATTTTCACTTGACATTGAAATTTCCTTAAATTGAATTCCAAAATTTGTAGTGAGGGAGGAGCTGGTTCACTCTGTGTGGAAAACAAAAATTAGTTACTGGATTATCCTAATGACCTTTATTTATTTATTTATTTATTTATTTTATTTTATCATTAACACGTCTGCATATAAAATGTACTACCCAGTGCCAAATGGCCAGTGCATTAATCCATGCAGAATTAAGTCAACCGATTGTTGACCAAGTTCCGAGGGGACAGTTTACCATAGTTATATCTGAATAAATATTCTGAGCACACACTGTGCCATTGACTGCACCCATGTGCCGTGCGACATTGATTTCAGAAAATAGAGCTCATAGTCTTTATACAATGTATTAAATACATGTTCATGTATAAAAAAATGGCAGGGTTAGGAATGATCTCATTTGAACAGTAGAACATATATACATATTCAATGGGTTTGTAAAATCTTGCAATATGAATATGACATCATCTCTTTTGGAAATGCTTGCCTTGGACAAACGTTTTATGACATGCAGTTAAAACCAGTGTGTGATAATACAGCATGAATGAAAGAGGCATGGAATTAATATGGTTTCTGTAAACAGTTACTGTAGATATGCATTCACTTCTCTAATATTACACAGGGAACTTTTAGCCCATTTATTTAGGTTACCCTGTAAACAGATTTAGACATTTAATTATTATTATAATTTTATGCAGAGGTTCATAATTGTAGCATGTTTGAACTAAACTTTAGTTTAAACAAACAACTATTTTCCTATGTTGACTGAATTCATATTCAGATTCTCAATAAATAAATGAATAAATAAATAAGCTTAAGGTTTAATTTTTATTTTTAAAATAGTTGATTATCCACATCCATAGTTACACTGCCCCTCTTCATAGGCAAAGAGACCTGTCCAATTTTGTTGTGTCTGCAATGTAACTCAGTCCAAGGAGATGGGTAGCAGCGGTCACGGATAGTATGAAACAAGGCCAGCTGTGTCTGATGAAGGAGCAGCAAAAAGGCAAGAGCCTCCACCAGAGGAGCGGACGTGCCATAGGATCAGCTGACGGTGTCTCTCAACCATCCATAGAAGTACAGACCATGACAGAGAGCTGGAGAGCTACTACTTCTTTTAGTCCTTTTCATTCCGTTGTGAAGGGAGAATATGGTGCCACGTGTCAAAGGAAATGGAACTATTTGGTGGTCTGCTTTTTTGAGCCAGAGGCCTGACCTTCCTCATTCTTTTTTGCTCCTTGTGATACTCAAAAGTGTTTTGAGTCTGAGCAGCATTTCAAACAGGGGTCTTTAATGGGCTCATTGTGCTGTTGGCCCCCTTCTCCCTGACTATAAAATTGAGGGGTTTGGCCTATTAGCACAGCTCAGTGCAGCAGCATCAGTTAACAATGGACTTGAATCCAAAGAAGCAGTTACAAACTTTTTTTCACATATTGTACAAAATTAATAAATAAATGGTAACTTGGTGAAATTGCATGTGCATGTCTCAGAAATCAACATTAAAAAACTAATGTTTTAAAAGGCCATGCACAATATAAAATTAATGTCTTTTTTATTTAACTTTACAGATTTGCAATTGCTTGCTAAAGTTATGCTGGAGAATACACTGAAGATGTGGTAGAACTTCAAGTATATTGATCTCATTTGTTTAGGAACCTAGCAATGTCTGTCATTCATTTATTTTATATAGATATCGAATCATCATGTTTCTTTCTTTCTAACTATGTCAAGAATCCCGAGATTGAATGGAATGGATTCGGCCTGTGCCACACTCTTATTAGGGTGAGAGCTCCCAGGCCCAACTGAAAACTTATTTTCCAGTAGGAACTGCCAACAAAAGTAAGGGAAATTATGAGTCAGATGTATTTTTCATTAGATTCTGGGGAAACAGAAGAACAGAAATTTCTGTGGAGAAGCACACAGACATAATGATGTTTCTTTCCTTTTTCCCCAAGGCTACTGAGGTGTTTTATTCCAATATTCCACATCGTATAGTTGGTGTTCAAGCACAAGAGATCAGAATAAATGCATTAATATGTGGAGAAATAAAACTAGTTATAATGGGCGAAACTGACGAAACATTGACATTTGTGCCGTCTGTGTAAATATATACATAAATTGTCAGTTCAGTGTTGAGAGCCCCACTACCATGCAAGCAATACCGTTGCAGTGCTGGCACATTGGTAAAGTGCTTGACGAACCCCAGGGTAGTGGGATTACGCACGAGACAAATGACTCTGTGTGACAATGGAGTCAAGCAGTCAAAGGAGATCAGATCAGCAGCTGTGCCTCTGAAGTAGATTTAAGCTGCCTGACTCATGGCCCTCAAAATCCCTCCTGCTCAATACAGGAGAGCTTACCAGCCATCACCTCTGACTCTGGCGCCACACCAAACGCAAATCAGCTTCTTTATAAGGCTTATTTATCATGATTAATGGGCTCATAAATAGGCCAAAATTGCCTATTAAGGCTGGCTGGGTGGCACCATGCACTCACATCCAGGTCTGAAAATACCTCTTCTAAGGGTCCAACCTTAGGGCAGGAGTTCATGCTCTTGTGTCAATTCAGAGTGTCTGGCTGGTGAATTCAGTAAACCAGAGATCTTCAAAAATACAATGAAAAATACCACCTATCCCTGCAATATTGTCTCCTTGGTTGATCTGATCCTTTACCATCAACAAAGTCATGCGTGAGCATCCTACTTCTAACAATGTGGTATTAAGACTCCTACAAGCAACATTTTCATTCACATCTGCAGCATTCCAGCCAGTTTCTATCTAGTATTATGCTTAGATTTGGCATACATGCTTTGATCTAGATTGTGATCATATCAAATCAAATATTGATCACATCCATTTCCATACTCACATCACCTGAGCAGCCATTCATGTTCATGGATCAATTTCCCCACTTTCAATAGGTAAAAATTTCCTTAAGTACAACATTATAACTAGGCATGTCCCGATCTATGTTTTTTCTCTCCTGATCTGATCCAAGTGAAGTAACATTCAGTATCGGCTGATACCAATCCAATATGATTTAAAAAAATTATTGGCTTTTATTCAAGCTAGCCCCAAGAGCAGAACGTTTGGCTTAAATCAGTAAAACAATTTAAAGGTAGGTAAGATAAACTTAAACAAATTATACAAAAAATAAATAATTATTTAAATAGATATTCTACTTTGATATAGTAGCCTAATTCTGTGGTATTCGCACAGCATGAATACTAGCAACACTAGCTGTTCCTGCTATTAACTATTAATTTCTGCAATGTCCCGAAAATGAATGAGAGTTAACTGGGAGCCTGACAACTAGGAAGCAGCGATGCTGTTAACGGTTAAACAGGATAGCTGATTCTGCCAGTATTCACACTATGAATATACATATATATAAAGGGGTGGCTCCACAAAATCAATTATATTATACCAAAGTGAAATATCCTTTAACATGATAAATTCAGTTATCTTCGCTGTTATTTTTTGGCCTTGTTGCTTTCTTGTGGCAACGTTTCCTGCCTTAAACATGTATCCTCTAGTGTTTTCTGCTTAGCTGCAGTCTTGTTTTGGGTGACCTGCGAAAAGTACGGGTGGTTGTAGATCTATTAAGACACTGTGCTAATGCCCGGGGAACGCTGCACTGCACTACTGCAAATGCTGCAAGCAGCTGTAGGGCAGCTTTCAGATTCCACACAGCAGACATTGTAGCAGATAACAACTCGTTTACTAAACAATGGCTTCAGTCGTGGTGGCAAATGGATAGTGCTTGTTCACAGGAGTGACAGCACATTCCGACAGTTGTCGTAAATGGAGTACAGACAGAGTTAGAATGTAGAAAGGCAAAGCTTTGCTATTGGTAAGAATATGCATATAAAGTGTTGTCGTGTCAGAGGATCGTATGAAGATCGGGTGAGTCCTAGCCGTTACGCTACCCTTAAAATATGGCGGTATCAGGAGCCGATAACGATCAATGGATTGGATCAGGACTTCCCCTAATTTTAACTAAATTAAATAGATAATTAATCTATACTACCTGAAAATAAATTCTCAATAGTACATCTGCAATTGTGGTTTGCTCCTTTTTAACTGTTCCAAAGGAATCTGGTATGAAGGCATGATATAACAATACAGTGTCTTAAAACTATTTTTTCATGTTCTCTTCAAAGGTCGGGTAAATAAAAAGGGTATTATATCGCTTCCCTTCCTCCTCATTTTAAGGCATGTAAGTGTTCACATATGATTACAAATGCAATAGAACCCCTATAGACAAAAGACCTCAATAACTGAGGCAGAAGAAGGCCTGCTATGATTGTTCTCATTACAAAAGCAGTCATGAGAGTTTGAGTTCCATTCCTATTACAAAGAGAAGCAGTAGGCAGTAAGGGATGACATTGTTTTCATAACAGTTGCTGCCTGGTGAGGTCAGCACGACATCTGAGTAATTTGGACCATTTCCTACAAGTTTAAGCTCTTCTCTTCTAAACAATGAAATGGTATTTCCAGATGCAGCACTGCTTAATTCTTCATCCCTTTGTTTTCTTACTACAAAAAATGAATATAAAGATACTTTTTTTCCCAGAGAATACAAACATCCGTTTTGTTTCTGTTAACTTGTTTGTACTGTCTTTAACCGTCAAAAAACCTTGACAAATTTTGTTCAACATCTGCCAAGCTTGAGGATTGTACATAAAATTTAAATATGAGATAGATTTTGTATAAAACAAGCTAAAACATTTTCATCAGAACAGACGCAAACTACTGAGTTTGAAAGTTGGAAGACAAATTGTCGCTAAACTCTGCCAAGTTACAAAATTCTGAAAAAACCCTAATCTTATATTTAGAGGCTTTATTATTATTATTATTATTATTTATTTTGATTTCACAATTCTTCATGAAACTTATACAAAAAAAGTGCCTGAACTAAATCAACATTTATCAAAATTAAGCACTATTGTTGCTTGAATCCAGGCCCATATCCATTGTGAGACAGCCATACACACACCATAATTGCAGCGGAGATTAGCTGTGCTAAAACACATCAGTGCAGTGCCCTCTGTAGTAGGAGTGTACTTACTGTGGCGGTACCGGACACCGTTTGCGCGCTGCTGTCTGGGCCGCTCTGTTCGCTGTGCGTCTGTGCAGGGGGGTACATGTTTAATGTGTGCTCTGGGACAGTGCTCTGGCCCGTATAGTCTGGAGCGGGGTGGGGGTGGGGGGTCGTGTATTCGGCCGGGATGCCGTTCTGAGGAGGAGCAAACTGGGCAGAAGCGTAAGGCTGTGCCATCGTTTCAGGAGGTGCTGTGGCTTCCTGATTACCCTGGAGAGAGGGAGAGAGAGGCAGAATCAGTTCTCTGAGAGGCATAAGACCAGTCAGCAAAGCAAAGCATAGTTTTCAGTAACGCTACCACAACACAATATTATTAAGGTGGTAAAAGATTGCTTGTTGGAGTGTTTTATAGGTTAAAATTCAAGTTTACTCAGACAGCCGTCTGATTTAATTGGAACTTTTCAAATGCTTTACTGAAAATGAACAAGTAAAACATACTTGTGAATGCATTCCACACACAAAGCATACAACAAGACCTTCATTTGTCAAAAAGCCTTCTAATTTGATCCGGATCAATTCATTCTTCACTGAAACACTAGGATTACCTACTAATTAACCTTCCACATCAAGATTTCTCACAACACTGATCAGCAACACTTGAGGAGGATGCCAAATCCAAAGAAATTGCCATCTTGTATGCTACACCTGAATGACTATAAACCTTCTCATTTAAAAGCAATCCAAATAAACATATGCTATTAATTCATTATGATGTATTAACAGAATAATAATACTTTATTTCTGTCTTCCAAAAGCATAATGCTATTCAGAATAAGAATGAGATTTTACAATGAAAAAATTGTGCACATGTTAGTATCTCAATTTCAAAACTGAGGGAGAAAAATGTTGATTTCATGATTGAAATGACAACCTTTACAGCTTGAAGGCCATTTTAGGCCTGAAAAAAAGGCCTCCTCTGCATGTTTTCATAACCCTTTTTCCCATGGGTGTGAAAGCAATGCAGAGAACTTGCTTTGTAGAAGGTTGTTGAACAGCCAAGAAATAAGCAGTTAAGTCAAACTCACCGCTGCAAACGAATGGACTAGATATGCACAAGTCAAGGGCATATTTCTTGTCAGTAATGGGTGACACCATCAAATATATTTTATTTTTGCTCACGTTTTGCGCATATCACAAATAATGTGCATTTCAACAAAAGTTAACATTTACTGTGAAGTCCTATTTTGTGCTTGTGCTAATTTTTAGAGATTGCAGCCATAATTCAAACTGTTTTAAATTAATTAATTCATCAATTAATTAAGTAATTAATGAATTAACTATCTTGCATAATGAAATTTACAGTATAATAGCTTGTAACTGAATGCTATTTTTTACATTTACATTACTGTGTATTCAGAAGTTATTTCTAATCCATATGGTTCAAAGGTTTTGTTATTGCTTTGCTCTGCTCTGCTAAGCCATTTGTGTTACCATGGGTTGACATTTTATTTTTAATAAATGTGTTTAAACCAGGAATCAGCAGTCACAATTGCACATCACTGTGTAGTTTCCTCTTGAGGCACAGAGAACCAGTTCCGCTGTTGGTATCTTGGCTCCAGGAGTGATGCCACTGTGTGCCTATTCGCACAGAGCTCTGCTACATGCTTCTCCTCTACACACTTCAGCAACCTGACTGGCCCGCAAGAATCCTGGTCACAACACCACTGCAACCCTGCTTCGTCCTTTTGCCCTCAATGCTATATGGCATAACTCCAGGACAAAAGACATTAAAAAAGATTATATGGGTGCAATAAACCCAGCTTCTTAGCGTAGGGAACCAATTGAGTTCTTGTCACTCCAGGATGCGACTTCACTTACTAGAATGGACTCTAAAGTTCCTAGAGCACCAATAATGCATGTCAAAAAAGAGAATTGCTCAAAAATCTGGCCTTCACATACACACATTTTTATTCATTATGATTGCATAAAAGAATGCCAAACTCTTTGCTGTTATATTTTAGATAGGCAGCTTGAGCTACTAGCCACAAAAATGTTTAATACATAAAATGAGGCTTGTTTCATGAACTGTAGTAATACAAGACAAAGTGAGAAGTAAATAATCTTTATGAGGAATTTGCAACTGATATTATAATCATACAAAAAGGCAAGCCTAAATATATCCACTCATCAAAACGAGAAAGCCTGGCTCTTTCATTTCAATATGGAATGCTTGTTTAAAATCAAATGACGTAATGTAAAAATGAATTTTGTGAAATTACATTGTGAATTGAATCAGACAAGTGAACTTAGCTAGACCTTCAAGTCATCTTGCTGTATGTGAATGAATGAAAATTCTTTGTTTGGATATGTAAAATATAATATGTCAAATTAGTCTGGTACAGTGTTAGTCTGATCCAGTGTAGTGTTTTTTCCCTTGTGGCGGCATCTGCAAATAGCAAATCTGAAACTGCCTCCCTCCCCAATCAATAATGTCTGAATGTACATCATAAATTAGACCTCCGGAAAAAAACAACACACTTCATAAAAAAGGTTAATGCGTAGAGAGAGACTTGCTATGCTCAGTAAGCTGATCCTTGTGAAATTCCCTGCTGCCACTCACTCTAACAGATCTCACTGATTCTCATTAACACCATCAGCACTTTACACTCTGCCCTCCTGAACATTACACACCCAGCATTATTTCTGTTAATTACTGCTAATATTCATTTAAGAGTGCTAAACTCTCATATTCCTTCATGGAAGTGTTTGAAAAGCAATATGGAATAGGAGAAACAAAAAGTAACATGTCATTCCTAATTCATAACAGTAGTGTGAAAGTGTGAACTCTCGTTCCTGTAGCACCAAATGATGCTTACTACAGTCACTACATTACTTCTGCTTCAATGAAGTTTCAGAGTCCCATGAAAAGCAGTTGTTGGCAAACAAGGAAAGAACAAAGAATGGCCAACAGTCAGACTAAGCTAAATGTTTTGGCCTGAAATTTAATGAAACCCTTATTTGGAGCTCTAAAACATGCTTTACGTGGCAGTGTGCAAAAATCCTCTGCTTTACAGACTTGAGCTTGAAGGAAGATCCTTACTCCCCCAAACTAAATTACTTAAAAGGTAATAAAGATACCCATCCCGGCCTCCCTCCAAGTAGTACTGGAGTCAGTCAAGTACATACAATCTGATTTCACCAGTTAAGAGCCTGAAAGCAAATCTTTCTCAGTCATACAACCACAGACCTCTTCACAAAGATTTCAGTGACAGCTGGTACTGCATTGCCCCACCTAGTTATATGCCTCTCAGCTAGTTGCTTAGCTATCTGAAACAGGCACATAGAAGGAATTGTTGAAAAAAATACCTGATATAGATTATAATGCTGAAGAATCAGCCTTGTATATATATGTAGAAAAAACTTTAAAATGAAATAAGAAGTCTATCTCTGATATGCTTAAGCTTCTTTTCCAAAAAAGAAAGAAAGAAAGGAAGGCCTGCATAATGAATTTTGAAGCAAGCTATCTTCTTTGTGACACAAGTTATAAGAACACAAACAACTTGAACTCCAGAATGGCTCAGTCTCTGTTAGAGCAGCAGTCAGGAAGGAATCTGTTATCTGTGCCTTCTGTGTTAATGCAAAGTACAGTTCAGAGAGAAGGAAGAAAAGGAAAGCAAAAGGGAGTGTGAGGGGGGAAAAGAGGGAAAAAAGAAGACCAGCTGCTGATAGTAAAGCTCGAAAGGGTTTCACAGGGGGCTCCCTCTTTCTTCAAGGCACACTCAGGCGAACAAGGCTTCCCCTTTACTCCCCAGCCATAGTGCAGAAAAAAGAAGAAAAATAATGAGAACATGCCCTGTTATTAGAATAACAGGAGAAAATACCTGCTGCACCATCTTGCTCCCTTTTTCCTCCATAAACTTAGCAGCTGCTCTAGTCCTGAGGCCCGCAGCATCTGCCCAAAGCAAGCATCAATTATGGATGAGGGCGTGTGATCAGTGTTGTGTGTAGAATGTGTCTGTGTGTGTGCGTGTGCATGTGCGTGTGTGTGAGAGAGAGAGCGAGTAGGAGGGAGGAGGAGGGCGGGTGGTGTGGTGAAGTAGGAGGGAACTAATGCAAGCATTTACTGACCTTGCGCTCTTCCTACTTCTCTCTGCCCCCAAACCTGATCCAGATGGGACCCTTTGCTTTCTTACTTCCTCGATCCTGCTTCCCTCCCTCTCACATGCTCTCACAGTAACAGTCTCTCCCGCTTGCCTGCATGCGCTCTCTCTCACTCCCTCCCCACAGCAAGCCTCATCGCATTAATCACAGCTGGCCCCTCCTCTCCGTCTAGCTACCCAATACCGCAGGCAGCAGTGTTTGCAGGGATAAGGAAATGGCATCTTGATTCCTTTAATGCACTCTATCTTAATGAGGGGGGATGTGTGCACTTGTGTGTTCATGTACTTGTGTGCAAGCACCATTGCATGCTGCATATTAAAAGCATAACAGTAAGGTTTCAAGGATAAACTGTTGTTATAGGTTTGTTTGTTTGCTTTGGCTGTGTGAATGTGCTTTCCTCATGAATGTGCTAGCATTTATATGCTTATGCAGCAGAGGCTTTTTAGTCTGTGCTCTAACTGCAGATTAGAGCATTTGTATGTATTTTCTTCTGTTTTCTGGTTAGGTGTGTTTCATTGCTGTGATCCATTGCTATGAGTGGAAGGAAGTCAAATCCCATGGGATACATTCAAGAGTCCTGGTCTGTTTAAATAATAATCCAGTTGTGATCCAATACATTTCTAAGGAAAAAGAGAAAGTGGCTCGATGAATACACAATGCTGCAAATCCAAATTCACCATTGCAGAAGTGAATGTGCCACAACGGATGCATAATCTGGTTGTAGTCATATTGTTGAGAAATAGCTTCTTTTTTTTCAAAAGTACTTATTTATTGAAACAGTGGTGAAGACACACTAATTGTAAGAGTGTGTTAAGTGTATTTTCCCCTTTTACTCTTTAAAGAAATGTAATTCATTTTTTTACAAGGGAAGGAAGTCCAATTAAAATATATAATCCATACTGCACTTCTGTGCAGTACTAAATACCAGTCCTTTGCCACTTCAGTGATTATTGGACATTCAGGTGACAGCCTGACTAGGTGAAGGTAAGGTTGTGACAAAACACTGCCCTGTCTGGACACCAGGCTTTCAATGTCAACAAAGCCTACCTTTTATTATTTTTACAGTGGCTGCAGAGCAGGTAATCCTGGAAAGCGTGTGGTGTCCAGCTGGTCCATCCTGTTACAATATCTTCTGTTTACAGGCTTCACCTGAAGCCTGCCAGCCACTGGAAACTCCCAGGCTGCTCAGTCTTTCCCCAGCAGCTCTGTTTGAACCCAGCCACCCACTGCCCCTTCAATCATCTTGGAAATTAAAACCACAAGGAGTCTGCAGTAGCTTCCTGACACTCTAAAATTTCCCTTTGTTTTCCTTCTGAAGAGTGGCACACATTTACAGATTTTGTAGATGCTTTCAGATGAAAAAGAATAAGACATGAGGAGATTCCTCAGACAAGCCTGATCTTTTGGGAAAAAAAGCTTTTAAATAATGCAAAGCTTTCAAAGTAGAGTTATTGAGTTCCCAAATGGCTCCTGATACAAAAGGAGCTCTCCTCCCCACAAAAGAAGCCATCTCACTTGCACTAATGTGACAGCACCCTCACATGGCACCCTCACATAACTACCTGACAAGAGTAAGCTATGGGGGGGGGGGGGGCATTCATAAAATGAAAGGCACACAATCCACCAACCGAGTTCCATCCATTTCTTACCTACATTTGTTATCATGTAACAATTGGGCTCATTGATTTATTCATTCAATTTCTCCTTTTCTGGTGCAGTGCAGTATATCTCAAACACACAGTTGACTGCATGGTCCAATGAGAACATTTCCCCAAGATGTACAAAGGAGCATATGAATGATGATAGTAGAGATTCTGTATCAGTCCCATTGCACATCCAGGTAATAGCTAGGCAACAGTAACCTGATCCCCAGATTATAGACAGTGTAACTGGGAACAATGAAAGTCAGAACATTTTAAATAAAAATAAATAAATAAATAAAATACATACATTGTATTGCCAGGTGTTTACCCGGATAAAATGAACCCTTTCATTGTATTTGTTGTCAATTCATTATATTTACTATCAATGATCAAATGTATCATCTTATCAGCAACTTCTTTGACTGTTTTTTTTTTTTCAATTATCTGATAGATTTCGATGGAAAGTGATCTAACAGCTTCTATGAAACTGTAATTTAATCAACTTAAAAAGACTAAAAGAATTAAAAGCTTGGTGAGGAGCCACATTTCACGACTAGCCTGTCCTTCTTTGATAACAAACAGAGAATGTAGATTATAGTGAACAATATATAATATTGTGAAATATGTGGTATTAAAATGCTATAATAATGATAATTATAAGACTGGTGTATACACTGAAGCTACACATTAGTTATTTAAAATAAATCAGATGAATGAAATATGTAAAAATCTTTACTTAAATTGTGAATAAATACTCATCCAGTTTTCTCCAGCTCATTCATACACATGGATTAATTGGGAGAGGTATTTATACAAGGTGTGCTAATTAAGATTCAGCCACATTTCAGTCGGCCAGTCTCGCTCTGTTTGATCAAAGCATTAGCCTGGGTCTGGACAGAATAGAAATTTCACTGTGAACAGGAAGGGTAAAAAAGAATATACATACATACATACATACATACAGGTCCAGTTGACCTTGATTTTGGATCAAGAAGGCAAGAGGAAAAGATCTAAATGACAATAAAAGGGGGTTCATTATTTGGGCACGGATGGCCGGAGGTTCAGTCACAAAAGACTGCTCAACTGGCTAGTGTTTCAATAGGAACAGTGACTAAAGTGACATCTGCATTTAGATCTATGGGAAAGACATCAGTAAAGAGGGTTGCCATACTTTTTCTAATACCACTAATGTCTATAACATTTCCTCCTCATTTTACCATTACCAACTAGTTCTTTAATCCCCAGAAGCATGACAATAGCACACTATTCAGATAGGCCAATGGCTACTGAGCTCATCTGTGGTGCTCCATGAAGTTCTGAAACAATACACCCATTCAGTATTGTGGCTCATGGTGCAGTCTTAGTTTTTGCTTGATGGCTATGTGGCAGCAGCAGTTTACAGTCAGTGACATGACTTGCAGAACTGGAAACAGGGTTAGTGTGTGACTTCATTCTAGGCTCCTGTGGGGCATTCTGTTGCATATTCTCTAAACTAAACATCAGAGCACCCTATACCGCTTCAGCCTTGCTTGAGGAAATCAATCTCTCTGCACTAAGCATACTCTGAGGACTGAGGACAAACTCATCAGCTGCCTGCCTCCAGAATAACATCAACTTAGAGCACAGGAAGATTGGTTCAGCTGGTCCCCTCTACAGGGCCTTGCTACCTCTCCCACCCCATGCCCCCCCCCCACCCACCCCCAAAAAAAAAAACATGCATATAAAACCAATAGACTTCTACACTTTTCTCTCCAAAGTTCGAGATTTCTCTCCATGCCCAGCTTAAAAATTCTTATGAACACCTTATAGGTTTAAAAATGCATGACCCAGAATCATCTGAATTAAAAACAGTAGTGTAGAACTTGTGCTTGAACTTGCATCTGACAATAAGTCAGTACTAAATTATATTTGTAAATTAAGATCATGATTAATTTCCTTAAATGCAATAACCTCATAAATGTATCTGGCTAAAAGAACTGTTCTTTTTTAGCGAATACACAAAAAATAAAGAAATAAAATAAATAAAAATTACCCTAAGCATTGATTTTGTCAACTAATGATGTTTGTTTTCTTTCTTAGCCCACTGCAATCAGGTTAAAAAGGGTCAGTAAATGTGTTTATGGAAGAAGCACTCAAAAGCTCTTGGGCAGCACCTGGAAGGACACACAAAGAGCCTCGAGTTAATGGGTGAGCCCAGTGGATGAGAAACACAATGTCTCACCTTGTCTGCTTCCCATTACCATATTAGCCCACATTAGGAAAGAGTTCTCATCTGGAGATACACAGCCCCTTTGCCTGCGGGTATTAGCGTGTGATGCAAATGAAGATGTAAAGAGGAATCAGTTCATCAATCACAATCACACAGGGACGTTGTGCAAAGCAAGAGGATTAGCTCTCTGGCCTTGCGCAGGTCCCCCGCCTGTCACAGCGTATCTTTAATTAAACATTGTTTAAAAATGCACACAAAAGCAGCTTCCAGCAATGTGTGAGATGTGCAGCCGTTCTCCAAACCTCCCCTCCCAGCCTGCCCATCCCCCCGCAACCATCCCCCACCCCCACAGTCCCCCCTTGCTGCTTTGTCTCCCCATGTCCCTTCTTGTGTCAATGGCACAAATCAAACTCGTTCCGGTACTGGAAATCCAGTCAAATGGCATCGCTGTCGGGGTTACCTTAATGAGCTCAAACGCCACCGGTCGGGAAATTGGAAACTGCAGGTACTCCACTCAGCGCACAGAGGCCCCTAAACCTGTGCTCTTTCTTTAAAGGCAAACAAATCCCTTTGCGTTATTTATCTGACAAAAAGCAGATTTTATCTGCAGGTCAAGGGATTTGCGGGAAAATAGCAGCAAGCAGATGTGCCCTATTTGTAACTTGCCAAACGGGGAGACTGTCCCTGAGCAGTTTAATTAGTATTAAAGGCTGATCTGGATTAAGCGGTGTGCTGTAACAGACACCAATCCTGTCAAGTCAATACCAATAACAGAGGAAATCTCTCTGTAGGATCACACAGAACACATTTGAGCCTCTGGTGAATGGATATCACAGCACTGCGGCAGTGGGCCACCTCCGGCATTTCCAGCGTGAAATGCCCACCTCTGATTCAAAGCATGTCTGACCACAGAGGGACAGCCTACACATCACAAGAGGACATTGTTTATGCAACAGAATACTTTTGAGGATATGACCAAAGAAGCAAGTTCTTGGGTCTACAGCAAGAACGCACACTGTTTTGTGCACATGTAATTCAATCTAGCTTGAAGTAAAGGTAGTGAGGGAATGGACGATCTGTCATCACAACTGCACAGTCCTTCAGAATACAAACATGAGTGTCACGTGCATGAATAGGCCTCTTCCCTGCGGATAGAACTCAGTCAGAAGTAATGTACCACATATACAATCTCCAGCACACAGCTCCTGGTCCAGCAAAAAAAAAAGTACTTTGATCACTTTAGCATTCCAGAAAACAATACTGTAGATTCAGAGCTTATATGTATGTTCAGATCCATGGGTTCAGAGAATCTTCTCAACGGCTGAAGCGGGACAAATCTTATTTCTATTCTGCAGCACAGGTCTGATGTTCTGGTGCACTAAACTTGCAGAGGTTCAGCGGGGTCGATCCGCCCAGCTCATTTTATCCAACTGAGCCCCGCACTCCTCTGCAGCTGCAGGCGATTTTATTGCAGAAGTAAAACTGCAAGCCTTCAAAATTTCACTTCGCAACTTCTGCAACTCACTATGGCAAGGTGACTTATAAGGAAGGTTTTGACTAATTTCTAAATGGCAGGCCAGGGTTGAGTCCCAGGAGCTGGCCAATAAAGTGGATACAAGCCCCCCATGAACTGCTCTTGCATGTAGTCAGTGTCATCTTAATAAGGTGAGAGTTACTCCCTAGCCCCAGCAGATAGCACAACAGTCCCCACCATATGGCAAAAGCCTGGATACTGTCAAACTCGCTTAGCGAATTTTATCTTTTGGGACTCAGTTGGCCAGGCTACAGTGGAGTAAATAGAATGTGGCAAAGGTCCCCAGGCAAAGGTTCCTATGAGCGTGGAATTTTTCTCCTTATTTTTGTTATTTTTAAGCATTGACTTCCAGGTGTGGACATTCAGTGCCATACCACTGTGACGAGATACTCTAGAGTGGAAATATAGAATAAGAAGGCATACATTGTCCTATGATGAATAAATAAATAAATAAATACAGCATACAACAGGCATTTTACTATTTCAACTTTTCAGATATTGAATTTTTAATTCTATATGTGAACAAATGGCATATATATGGAGTATATAATGTTCTATAGCGAATGGTATCTTTTAAAAGCTACTGTTTAGATTTATATTAGCTCCCGAAGTAGTCATACATCTGAAAATATTAAACCATTCCCTGAGTATATCTGTTCATATTTTGTCAGGTAAACAGCTGATTTATTTTTCTTTTATCACAGATAATACTGTGATACGTTTGGGTGAAACAGTATGAACATTTTTAAGTCCACATTTCTTGATTGCCTTTGCATGAGTGACATTATGATGTCACGTTACATTGGGGAATGCTTGTGGTGTCCCTGATGCATGCTGCTGGCAGTCCAAAACCAAGGAGGCTGTAACAAATCCTCTCTGAGTCATAAAATCCCTGTTTGCTAAACTTGGTTTTGCAGAGAATGACACACTTTCTACCAAACATGATGATATTCCTCTTTGATCTGTGTGAGAAATCGAAATGCAAATTTAGCTATCAGGTATTCTCTATAAGCAGCAGCATATTAAGCAGTAGAAATGATGACTTTATTTACCCAACTAATTTGCGTACCCAAAGAGAAACCTGCAAGGGCCATAAATAGACTGCATTCATTTGCATGTCCAATGTAATCAATCTGTTTGGCCATAATATTTAATTTTAAACTATATGTTGCAAAAAGCCAGGGAATTATGTGTAAAGAAACTGTTATTTATCTGATGACATCCTGATAAACAGCAGTTGATGATAACCTGGTCTCTAGTGATTCCTGATATTTTTTATGAGACATAATTGGTGAGAGGTAGCTTATAAAAATGAGAAATACATCAATTAAATGGCATATCCCTAACGTGAGTCTACGCAGCAATATAAGCACACCAAGCATCACACAGGGAGAATCATTTTCCACCTTTTCTCCCTGGTTTAGAAGAAAATGTTGAAAGAACATTCATCACGCATCCTGTTTGACCTTGGAATCATGTCATTTACTCTGGCAGCCCTGTCTGCACTATATCTTACGAACAACAGAATGGTTTAATATATATTACCGTTTTTTATAGTTCAGTGGCTTTTAAGTAGAACCATCTTCAGCTTTGAAGTTGACTCTTAAATTCCTTCCAGCTCCTCCAAATAGCATGGCCTATATATTATCTGCAGATCAATAGATAGCCAAGCGGCCCAGACAATAAAACTCTTTGATCACAGAGTCGTGCTATTTTTACCGCATGCTAAAAAAGAGAAAACAAGAGAAAAGAATAGTGAAACGAAAAGGGAAGAGCTTAAAATTACAAACAGATGTCGTGGAAGCTCAGATGATCATGTTGTGGCAAATGGTACGTGTGTATCTCAGAAAGGCATGACGAGGCATAATGATATCTGGAGCAACCACACAGGTACAGTGCAAGCAGAACAAATCAGATACAGATGGACAACCTTGGATTGTGCAGAGTGGACACGGACACACAGCTGCCTTTGGCTTTGCCCAAGCATCACAGCACTCTGGGAAACCGCGGCCAATGCGTCCAATTCTGAATGAATTATTTGACCATTGCACAAATTTGTAAAACTTCCTCCGCAGTCACACAGATGAACATAGGTTTCAGTTGCGCATGCCTGACTGTCATGCACCCACAGCTAATTTTACATTTCTCCCAACTTGCAACTGAACAGGTAATTGCCTATAAATCTAATAAACAACAGAACACCTTTAAGCACACTTCACACCATTTTAAACAATACATAATATGCTCGTTACCATGGGCAACAATGATGTGATGCCAAAAAAGCTCATTATGGGCAACTCTCCAGACTTTTACAGGGATAGCATATGAATATATGTTGAAGCAAACCCATTTCTCGGGATTGAGGCTGCCTTTTATCATTGTGTGCCTGTATGTGTATGTGTGGGAGTGTGTAGATGTCTGCGTGTGCGATAATCTCCTTTTCAAATTTCTTATCAACAAAACATGAAAATCAGCCTATGCGATTCCATTTTATATAACATTCCTGTTTTTCCACAGAAGTGCATTAGTTCATCCTATTGAGTCATTTTAACAAAATAGAGCATTTTGATGTGACCTGCTGAAAGATCTTTCAGCAGTTTCTTTGAATAAACAAATGTGCTCGTGAGAAGAAAAATATGCACTCATTTGTGCTGTTTATTTATATGGTATGTGTGCCTATGCATTTGTCTGTACCTGTACTCTTTGTTTGTACAACATGCATGTGCACCCCTGAGTGTGTGTGTGTGTGTTTCTGTGAGTGAGCGTTTATGCGTGTGATGAGAAACAAACTGATATCATTCTTCTTCCATGTTGAGATCGCTGGCTCATGGTTTGAGTCCCTTTGGATATGCTCAATTGCAATCCAGAGGAGAGAAAGTGTTCAAAATTAAATGTGGTGGGTGGAATCCTGGGGGTTTACACAGGGGTTATCGGGGGTTTTCGCCTATCAGCTCCGCCATCATTCACTTCATGTTTTCAGTAAAGCGCTATAAACTGCCAGACACATTTCCGACCTCGGTGGAGCTCTCCTCAGGGGTCCTGGGGGCAGGTAATTTCCGAGGCTATAAAGAAGTGTTTTCACCGCTGTCCCTGGCTCCCTTTCCCCTGATTTACTCAGGTGTTATCCACTGAGTGCCAACGGACACTGCTGACCTGAAATATTGAACTTCAGACCCTCCTCAGGCCCTGTAACCCTTTCCAGCTCAATGATGGCATGTGGCGTCATCATTTTCAATAGCCATCTTCCACACTTCCTGTTTTGACAACATTGTTTGTATTGAAAGACAATGTTGGCTGAAACTTTAGTCGATGTTGGGGGGGGTTGTTTCAATCAGAGCACATCTGAGGAAGTCTCCAAGATATCATGGTCAGGCAGTAAGAATAACTCTGATTTCTAGCTTTCTTGTCTCAAAGATACAACAGAGTTGCATATTCATAAGTTTACACACTTTGTGTTTAAATACAGGTATTGATTATTACTGAGTTATTTGTTGAATTTTGCATGCCTGTAAGGTTTTTTTTCTTCTTTTTTTTTCCTGGGCATTAGATTTTTGTAACGTTGTGAAGTAGAACACCACAATATCCACATTCTTTATGACATTCCCTGAGTACAGCCAGCCATAGAGGAACAAGTGGTGCAAAATTTTCTATGCTATTACACATGTGCGTTGGGGTATGGACAAACTGCCATAAATGCATTTGACAAGACCCGCATGCGTGTTCACCTTGATAGGATGTGATAATGAACCTTACACTTTTCATGGCATAATAAATTGTAGCTTAAACCTGGAATTCCTATTCATATTCTGTCGTCTGATCATATCTTGCACATGTGCTCAAAAACCCTAATAGAATTTTCTTGCAAAAAAAAAATTTGACTGAAAAAAGACAGTTTGGTGATAGTGTTGGCCAATATAAATCAGTTCCATTGTCTGTTATTTCACATAAAAAAACATGGAATTGTATGTATTGTAGTGCACAATGACAATTAAACACAGCTGGAATGCTTCAGGGAAGCAAAACAGAGACAGACAGAAAGAACAGCCAGCAGCTAACCTTAGCACTCCTATAGCGATAGTGGACTGATGTTCATTGCAATTCACTGTCACAAACCAAATTTGTGTAAATATTTAGAATGCTTCATGGAAGGGACACTTTCAGTCTCAATTGTGCTGTGTTGTGATGCCATATCTTTGCTTTGGAAACCTCAGTCAAAGCTCAGTATTTACCTTGGAGCGGCTCTGTACACAAGAGCAAAGAGATACATGGGTTCAGCATTCACTGTGGAGTGGCTCTACTTACACTACTATAATTATCTGCAAGATCTCATGATCTCTTTTCTCTGATATGCATTATGCACTGTACATAGCCTGCTCCTATCCACTGCCTACTTGACTATACATATCTGCAGATAATGTTCTTAAGAATTAGTAAAACAACCAATAAGATGCAGTTTGATAATAGAGAAAAATACAAAGCACCAGAGGCAATGAATGAAAATGAAACAACACAAGCAACATTCTACTAAACACTAACAGTATAAATAATGTGTTTTCCAGATAATTCCAAACACAAAGTTGCCACCCTTATTTGAAGTCCATGAGTAAACATCACATCATACCCTCCTATAGTTTCCTAGGCAACCCGTGTCTCAGTGAGCCTGAGGTACAGTAAAAACATCCACACTCATTTGCAGTTTTATAAAACGGTTTAAAATACACATTTAGGGCTCATTAGGGATAAAATGACACCAATGCATCACTCTTTCCCTCTTTGTCCACACTCTAAATTTCACAAAGTCGCAGCATTGAGTGAGTAGGAGTGTGATTTTCACAAACCAACATATGAACTTGACATTTCAGGCCGGCTTTTATTTATATACATATTTACTGCTGCCACCTTCTCGCGGCTGTGAAGGGATCAGTGGCGGGCCCATATATACCCGCAGATATAAAGTAGACCTCTCTCGGTTTCATTATGGCCTGACATTTCAGTATAAATATATCCACTGACGGCTCCTCAGCTTTTCCAATTGCTCTCTGACCACTGTTGAGGTATGTTGCGCTCTGTAATGGAATCCCACTCCCGTTCTCTCCCCTTTTTCTCGCTCCCTCTCTCATCCTCCTCCCTGCAGCGGCACCAACTCCTTTTCTTCTCGCCCAGATGGTACAGGTCGCTTCTGGCACATGTAACAATTACAGAGCAGCTTCTAACACTTAAATGAACCCTCTGCAACACCCCACAGAGATGTATTAGATTAGGGAATTGGGAGATGAGTGATGGGGCCGACCGGTCCTTGCCGCCAAGGTCTGAGAAATAAGCATTCGGCACATCCTGCATATTACGGCTCCAGATTATGGGGCTACTGATGGAATAATGCCAGCTATACACAGTGCTATAATTGAACTGTCAGGAGTGGGACTCCATTAAACCGAACCGTATGTGCAACTTCAAGCGCAGGCAACCTCTGAAGCTGATATGATCTGAAATAAACAAGGACTGAATCCATATGCTGATGAGCCCAAAATATCAAGAATACACAGTCACTATAGCCAATTTTGAATCATATTGATTTGTATTTTCTGGCCATATGTAGGCAATAAAGCATTTTGCCTCTTGAGAGAATTTCACCACAATCTAATATGATTCACCCTTTCGTAAAGGTTTGGCAGAACGGCTTCATTGATGAACTTATAATCCCAGTGATCAGGGACATTATATAATTAAAAATATTTAATCTTCTCCAGAAAAAAAATGCCTTTGAATGCTCCATAGAGAGTATAGAACATGAACCATAGAACCAGCTATCTGTAAAATTAATTTAACACTTAATGCACACGAGTTACTTTTTCACTACCCACATAATATGCATTAACACAAGGAGACTTCTGTATGGGCGATATGAAATAGGGTAGCTGGCTGTTATGCTGGGCAGCCAACAGTATCCAAGAGGTAGTCATCAGAACATCACAGGCTTGTGTTATACACCGGCCTTCACCACACTGCTTGCACAATTTAAAAGCAAACCCAGAAAATTTCCCATATTCCAAATTCAGAATTAACAACAAGATGTAGAATCAGAATTTGAAAGGTACCAAAAAATAAGGAAAAATGGAGAAAGTCAATAGTGTTTTCTATTTTTATTGGCACTGCTCAGTTACATGTAGACCACATTGTTTGATAAAGCTGCATTTACAATTTTGATTTTGCATGTGCAATAAGTCTTCTTTCCAAACTGCATGTGGTTAAATTCCCCATTCTGCCTTCTGGATTCAGCTTTTGCTAAGAAACGAGAACCCAGCTGCACAACAAGACTCTGTTAGATTAATTGCTTTATAATGTGCTTTTCTATGCCGTACAGTTGTTTCCAATAGATTAAAATAGACATATCTGTGATATGCACAGCACAGTTGCGTGATTTGTCTCAATTCAACTGTTAAATTGTTGAAGAGTCGATAAAATGTACCTTTATACATGATGGTGCATGAAGATGCATGTACAAAAATTTACACAAATGCATATTAAAACATTTTTTTTTTAATTGCAGAAGATGGCAATGGCAATCATATTACTGGAAAAGACTTAATTGACTCAGAACAATGCAGCAGAAATGTCTCTGCTTCTGCCTGGCCCACACTGGCTAAGTTCCACCCTAGCAACTTTTTCCAGCCCTACATCCACAACCCAAAGCCAGACCCCTGCATGCATAGCACATGTGGGCATACCTGCAGTAAGCAGGACCACGTATGAAAGAGCTGGTCCAGGGGAGGTGAGGTCGGATCTAATGGAAACAGGGCCGCAGCACGGCGCCTGCAAGGTCGAGGGCTTCACAAAAGCACGGTCAGGTGGCGTAAAAATGATGAGCAGTGAGCATTCGGTTCCTGCTTAGTACAGCAGCTCTGAGCGTTGGAGAGACAGCTGCCCCCTGCACCTGGCTGCCATAACTCCCTCCTGGCAGCCTGGTGCTGCTTTTTCACAGTGCTCCAGAGCCAGGAGCCTCCGCTGACACATTTCAGCCCACCGCACCGCAGACGTTCCACAAAAGGGCAGGCAGACCATTCATTGACCTCATATCTCTCGCCTGAAGGAGACAGGGTCACAGAGAGCAGGCGAATCCCAAGGCTGGGCACCTCACTAACTTCCTCTCAGACCAATGTGTTCCATTTTAAAACTAAGCAATTAGTAATTCACATCCACTTCTGTGTTTTTTTCCCCCATTTTGATCTCAGCCAGCAGTGCCACTCTCCTCTGATCCATCTGTGATATAGTCTTTTTATGACTGAATATGTTTGTAATTCTGACCACTACATCAACACATCCTCCAGCACACACCGTGCAAAACAGATGGAAGAACACACTTCAACGTTCTACAAGAAAAAGAAAAAAAAATTAATTTAAAAATGTATTTTAAAAAATCTTTAAAAATCTTTGCAACCAATGATTAATGTGAAGCATTGCAGATTAAAGGGATAATTTATGGGCAAAGACAACATTGATGATGATGAACAGGATGATTGTGAGGGTAGTGATTGCTATTATTAAATTTTTAAATACAACTCCATTAAATAACAGATGTAAATAGAACACAGTTAGTTTCTCATAGCGGATTGAAAGAAGGGCAGTTCACAACTTACGAGTTAAACAGCGAGCAATTCGAGGTATGGGAAAACCCAAGAGCAACACTTTTCCCCAGCAGCTCACACCAGCACACACGTCTCGTGATCTCTCATGCACACTGGCACAAAGGTATGTTTCCTCAGCAGCATAATACAACCCAACATATCCAGATCTTGTATCACTGCCAGAATGCATCAGATTTCTATTAGTACTACAACTTTCTTTTTATTCTGAAATGATGGACAGCAAATATTGGTCAGTAAAACATTCATGATCAAGACTTCAGACACCTTTTAGCATGTTTTCTCTGGATCTCTTTGCTCCTCCACTGCATTTTGTTAATTTTCCACACTTGCTCCTTCTTCTTGTTCTTCATCCTTTTCCCTCAACAACCAGCACAAATTCCATCAAAAATGTAGCAGGATCCCTGCCTCATCTGTTTAGGCCTGAAGCTAGTTGCAGGGACAACTCATTAGGGACCCCCTCATTAAAACCAGCCCTGAAGCGAAAGCACTTTTAGAAAGCTTCTCTTTCTCTCTCTTTTTTCTCTATCGTCCTTCCCTCACACATTCTTGCAGCCATGCTTCCTCGGCACAGACGTCTAATGATTTTATACATTGCATACAACTTGTTTCTCGAGCCACCACACCCATACACCAATACACCCGTACTATACTGGCACCTCTGTGGAGCTGCCAAATCAAATAGGATTTATTTAATTTATATTACCAGTTCCAGGTCAAGTGTTGAATTTAAAATAATACAGAAAACAGCATCCAGAGATGCATAAATCAGTGTAGATGTTAGCCTGACCACTTTTAATGGTTTGTTTTGAATACCCTCTCAAAAACCCAAAGGCCAAATCTTCTTGAAAGTATTTCTTTAAAAATAGTGCTTCGCAAATCCACTGATAAATGTGGTGAGAATAAGGCAGTGTTTTCCATGTTTGTTTAAAATTGAAATAAAATGAAAAGGGAACACGATCAGAAGGCGTTACAGTAAAATACAGTTTAAACTCTCTCTTCCAGGTATGACTGACGAACGCAGCCACGGTGCTTGAACAAATCCTGTGAATGGATCCTTAATTAAATACGTTGGTGATACAGTGTAAAACTTGCAACTTTTAAGCACAGAGAAGTATTACATAAAGGTTGGGGATTAGGCTTGTTTTAATGACGCTGCTGATTATTATCTCTTGAAATCCTTGAGAGGTACTTTTTCTGCACCTCCCTTCAGGTGTGTGCTGTCAGAACTCCCTCTTACCCCTGCCTATTACATAACAGCCTCACATGAGCCTGTTTCACGTTAACACCCTACTGGTTCCCTGTGAGACACCACTGCAGGGCCAGTGCCTGTCTGGGACACACACACACCCACCCACACACATACACATGCACACCTGCAGGTCAGAGTGACTTAAGGGAAAATCAATGGCAAGCCTTACAGAACAAAGCCATCATCAGCCACACCATATGCTTTATACACACTAGACAGGTCATTGACACTATACTGACTCAAACAACACACACACAGTAAAACACATGTGAACAGTACTCAGTTTCAGGATAGGTGTCTATGCTTCCACAGCTTCTTCCCCCTCCACTCTCTGCCCCAGAGCACACACTTTCTCCATAAATGTATAAAGTTCCTGACTGCGAATTCAAACTAAAGAAATCCCTGGGACTCTGACAGGAAATCACTCTTGGAGGAGTTGATCGCAGCTGTTTAAAGTCTTATCTAGGCCTTGGCCCATCAAGGCCAAGTCTATTGAATTATTGACAAGCTTGTGCTGTGGTGTGACGGGACTAAGTTCTGCTGGCATTCAATAAAGATGAAATAGGGGCCCTCTAAAAAGCCAAAAGACTTAACATGGTTGGATTTAAAATTCTGTAACAGAATTCATTAGGTTGATCAAATCATCCAATCTAAAACAAAAGTTTGTGGTCAGAGCCAATTGGTGACTCTGACCACCAAGATATATTCTAGTCAGCTAGTCATTGACCACACAAACCAGCGTTTTGCAGGTACTGCACCCCTGAAAGTAAGAAGCTCTTGGGCCTACATCTTAACACCGCTGACTATGAAGGTGCAGTCTACAAAGCACCTGTGGTGCAAACCAAGGTTTACATAATCTATGATGTTCTCTTTCAATAAAGTACTGCCAATTAAACGGAGTAAAATAACAACAATGAATAAACCATGGATGACATCACAAATGAAACAGCTTTTAGTGGATAGACAAAAAGCCTCAAAATCTGAGGACAAAAAAAGAGTTCAAGAGGCTATGCTCCAAAGTAGCCTATTTGATCAAAAATCCAAAGAGGAAGTATCATGAGGACAAAGTCGCACATCTCAGAAACAATAAAAGCGGAAACTGGTTCAACTCCATCAAAAATGTATATGGGAGCTGCAGAAGCCCAGTGTGCAGGGTGTGAACATGCAAAGACACAAGAGGAATGTGAAACTCCAGTTCTCATCTGTGTGGGAGAGCATCACACCTCGGCACCTCCTGGTTGCTGGGAGTGACCTAACCAACAACTGTCACTTACAACATTTGTCTCTGGCTGGACAACAACTGCTTTTTTTCAGCCTTGTGAGCAAGCATCTTCACCTGCCCAATGTCGTAAGTGACACTTGTGCTGGTTTAGTCTCTCCCATCAGCAGCCAGGAGGTGCCTAGGTGCGATGTTCTCCCACATAGAGGAGCTCACCCCTGTGCTGACTCATCAGTTTAATACCTGTCTGAAAGACAGACATTTCCCCATTCAGTGGAATGACTCCTCAGTCTATGCAATTCCCAAGCCTAGTAAACTACGGTTCCCACAGGACTATCGACAGATGTTACTCCTAAGTTGTGTTGGTAAAGTTTTTGAAAACATCCTGTAGAACCAACTGCAAGAGTTTAAACCATGAGTTTATGAAGTATAGAGCCAGTGTCAGCTTTGCTGCACATTGTGCAAACCTGGTACAATGCCTTGATGCAATACTAACACACAATGTGCATGGAACATTCATTGACTTCACATGGAGCCTTTGACACAATCAACCACTTTGAAGAAAATCTAGCTAACAGTGTGCTTCTATCTGGAAGACAGGCAGCAAACAGTCATATAGGGAAACTGCTTATCAAAGTTCTGGCTGAGGTTCCCCAAGGTAGAGTTTTGTTGCCTCTCCTGTTTGTTCTCTGCATTAACTCTCTTGACAACCTGTTACCAGAAAGTGTTGAGCCCAAAGAGTACACAAATGGTCTTACTCTCTTCAAACTTCTTATGGGCTCCCTACTTAGGTAGATGCAAGCAGCGGTCAATGCAGTTACAGCATGGGGGCCGACCTACTGCCTTACAGCCAATGTTGTGAAAACAAAGGACATGGTCATCAGGCTTAGAAACCCTCAAAACAGACCAACACCACCTCTTGTAATTCTAGGCAGTATGCGTTCAAGCTCCTCGGAGTACAGATTTCCTCTGACCTCACATGGGATGCACATGGGAAGTAAAGTGCATGCTGAAGAAGGCACAGCCAAGGGTTCACTACCTAAGCATCACCAAGCAAGCATGGGTCCCCTCAGATATACTGTTTGTGACCTTCATCAAACCACTCCTGGAATATGCTTCTCCTGTTTGGACTGGGCCTCATAAAACACTTCATCCAAGATTTGGAGAGTCTGCAGAAGAGGTGTTGCCAAATCATTTGGACCCCATCTAACACCTTCCCTACCCTCGAGTTGAGAAGAGAGGAGGCCACCCAAATTTTATTGACTACTGAACACAGGGTCTAGCCTAATGATCCAGAACCTACAATATAATACAATAATTCAGAATCAGAAAAAAGTAATATCCAGTATGGAATTACTTATGATGTTTAAAAGATGATATTTTGGCTTCCCTATTCCTGGTTTCTGCAGCACAAACAACCGAATATTCACAATAATGTCAACCTCAAATTTGTTTGGATGATGACTATGATGGCACACATTTTTAAGTGCAATGTCACCATAATCCTTATGACATAATTTGGAATTGGGAAAGGCCAATTATATCTGGCAAAACAAAAACACGAAAATGTTCTATTAACGCTAGAAATGTGTCTTATGTAACATTATTAAGACATTAAGATTTTAACTGGTGGTATTCAAATTTACAGTCCTTCATAATAAAGTTATGGCAAGATTTACTATGCATTTGTGGACCATTTAATAGATGCAAAAACATCCCCATGCGCAATAAATTGGCCATTCATATTTAATAAACTGGAGCACCTGCACTGCTTACACATAAATGAGGGGTCTGCTGATTTCTGTAGGTTAGTCCTAATGGGTAGGTATTAAGGCTGTCCCCTTCCCATCACACATATATGCAAAATATTCAATCAAAACCTGACTGATTACTTGGTACTGTATTTATTAACATACTGCAAATATTAAACTCTGCTAATTAACATTTTATTGCCATTTTTAAGATATCTTTGGCATTGTTTATTTGATATTTGTAGTTCTGTTTAATATGTCATGTTCCACAAATTGGAAATGTACCTTTGTAACTTGGTGTTGTCTAAAGAACTGAAATAATGACCAAAGGAATAAAGTAAAATGACACATTTCAGCAATAAGAAGAAACTGCAATAACTTCATCTTACCTTATTGACCATACACATGATTCTTATTGTGTACATACAAGGAATGAATCACATTCTTGGACTGTAAAAGTTAAAAAAGTAATTTAAAGTGTCAAAAACTATTAGGAAGTTTGTCAGAAGGTAAGTAATGATGACCTATGCAATCTCTTCCTGTCTACATGTTATTAAGAACTGTGTGTTATGTTACAACCATTGCTCTGTTTATGCAGTATGCATTATTTATGTCACATGACAAATATTCAGGCAAATGGCAACTTTTCATGTACTCACAAATGTGCATGAACAAAATATACATCTCTTTTGGTCTTTTCTTCAAATATACCTGATACAAATAATTATACATGTGGTATAAATACATAACTTGGCACCCCTATCTAACAAATGTATATCTCTTCATAACACTCCAAAAAAATCAGTGTAAAACAACCATTGTAAGCTTTAGTGATGATATATTGAACTAAAATTCCCGTTGATTTAAAAATGATGTACCCCCACACCATCAGGCAAAGAAACCATTAAGATCTGACTGTAAACTTCCATTAGAAAATGAAACATTGACATCCATTGCTTTTGAAAGGAAGCTATGAAGTGTTAATGCACTTTTTTGAAGATAAATGACACAGACATACTGTATAAACCACCTGTATAGTACAAAGCTAGGTTTGGTCAGATTTTTTAGGTATGGTATGACAATATCAGCCCTTTGAAAATCACAGTCACAAAAATGTCAATATCATTATGAAAGAACCTCAAAATGTCCACAGCTTCATAAAAACATTGTATTTATTTCATCCATACATGCTTTCCCTAATTCCTCAATATCATGTTTTTGTGCCATGTCCTTTTAAGATTTTTACCAGGTCCATGTTAAGTCTACAGTATGGATTGCAATGTGTAGATGATGTAAAAGAACTACAATTCAAGAACAGTATACAAGTGGATCAAATATAATTTAAAGTGTTCACTATCCTAAATTTATAATACATCAATATAGCAAGTAAAATTTTAGCTTGGTGTTAAATAGGTGGTAAGTTTAAAACACCAATTTCAGGCTTCTGTTACTCTTTGAAGACATTCTAAACAGCCATTTATCAATAAGGATAGCATTCAATTCTTTCATCAAGAAACCTGTAACGAAATCTGAAACCACTGCGAACTGAACTAGTGCTAATTGTAGCCAAGATTCCCATGGAGGATTGGCCTTAGTGTCTCCAAGGGAGGAAGGGTTTCAGTCAACAAGATACCCCTAACTTTCTTGGTGAAAAGCAATTTGTCTGGTTCATTGAACACCTTCAGCCTGTCTGTGCAGCTGTGCATGCAGGGGAGCCCTCAGTCACATTATGACCGCACAGCTCAGCGGGTGGACTGCAGAGTAAAAAGAAGCAGCAGCTTTAGGCATTCAAGCTTTTCTCTCAGAAACTGATAGAGGATTTCTGAATAAAACTGAACTATTAATACAACATATTAATAACTATAATAAGTACAATTTTGGACTAAATATTGGTTTAAAATCCTGCATGAATCCAAATCTGTTTTCTCTTTGTTCCAGCCAATACTCAGTCTCCCTTCATGCTCTATTAAGTTTGCCATGTCTCTTCCAGTACATGGTAACTGATCTGGAATCGATATACTTTCATTTATAAATGAATTGAAAAACTCATTACTAATGTGTGCCAAATGAAAGAGCTTTTCTCTAGAATATTCATTTGTGTGTGTTTATTGTGAATATAGGCCATAAATGTAACACCCTGTATCGATGTCACCCAAAAATTGGATTTTCAAAATAATAAATATAAAAATTGTACACACTTAATAGAAAGTACGTACATAAAAAGATGAAAATAGTACAATTATGTGCTATGAGTATGGAGGTTAGAGCTATTCAGGAGAAAATGTGCCCCATTTATGTACCCATGTTTATTTCACAGTCCAATAAAAAGGTTGCCCTATAGCACCAGTTTCTTTGTGCAGTCAGAGTGTTTCAGCACCAGTGATTAAGTCCCTGATCGACTAAAGAAAGGAAACCACAAATACCTGCAGACAGAACTTGAGTTTTACAAACCTGCACTATAGCTTTTTCCAATAAAGTTTCAAGCTCAGTTTTAGTCATCTATGACATTTAATTTAATTGAGTATGCTTCCATGTCCCGGCTGAGTTAAAATGTGTGTCAAAATAAATTGCCATGAATGATAAAAATTCAACCAGTCATTGCCCAGATCTTTTGAATAGGGTATCTTCAAAATCTGCACACTGAGGTGATTTTGTCATGTTAACCGTTCTTATTGACACATTTATCAATTCCTTGAAGAGAAAACTTAGTCAACAGTAACAATACTTCCACACCCCACTACCTCATGCTTATCAAGAACTGTGTACTACTGTTCTTGATCACATTGTTTATTTTAAAAAATAATTTGTATTGTAAACTGAACTGAATTCATCAGCGGCAAATTGCTGAAATGTTTAGCAACAAAACAAATAACATTTTCTTTTTAAAAAAGGTTCTAAATCTAAGGTTTATTATTTATTTGAGGGGATTTGAAAATAATCTTATGGAACTGTTATTCTGTTCTTTAAACATGAGCATTTTATGTACTTTCGAATAACATTGAAAAATAGCATTTTTTTTTGTGTGCACTTTTCTCAAACTCAATTCACTTTGCAGTGTTGAGGGGGAAACTCTCCTTAGCCACCACCAATGTGTAGCACCCACCTGGGTGATGTACGCCACCCATTTTGACCCAGAATGCTCACCACACATCAGTTGAGGTGGAAAGAAAGTTTTTGGCCAACTAAATTGGGGGATGATTAGGTGGTAGATTGAGAGAGCCATGTTGGGAATTCAACAAGGACACCAGGGAATCACCTACTCTTTGGGATAAGTGCCATGGGATCATTAATGGCCACACTGGGTCAGGACCTCATGTCTCATCTGAAATAATGGTGTCTCCTATGACACAGTGTCCCCTTCACTGCACTGAGGTTTATTTGACCAGAGAGAAGATCATCCTCTACTAGCCCACCAACATCACTTCCAGCAGCAACTTTTTACAATGTAGTATTTCCTGAGTGGGTCTCCCATTAAAGTACTAACCAACCCCTCACCTGCTTAGCTTCAGCTATTTGGCATGGTGTTATCAAAACTAACACACAATAACTGGAAATATTACCACTCTGAAAATGGTCACAGTTAAAAAGATACAAGACAACATGGAAAACACAAGCTAGCTACAAAGTGTGCAGAAAAGAAACAATCATACATTTGATTTTATAGGGTGGCTTCATGTGCATTTAGGGGAGAGCTGTTTGTCACAATGAAGCAGGTGATGCGCTAATGGAAACCATTCTGACCCAGTTGAAGGAAAAACTCAGGCAACATCACCTGATCAGCTGCTACCCGGTCCTGCCATGTAGGCAAATTGGTGGTGGGGATTAAGTGGGATGACTATCTCAGGATCAGTGTCAGGCTGTAGAAGGACTTAATTTTCGAATAATCAGCAAGTGGTAATCACATCCTGGAGAGGTCTCGTGCCCCACAGAACAGAAATCGGCACACAAGCCACGATTCACGGAAGAAAAATAATAAAAAATAAATAAAAAATTGGAAATCCTGTTTAGTGCACTGGAAGTAAAATCATAAAATATTTACAGTTAATTGAATGAGGTTTTATGCACCTTGGAAACAGTCGGGAAAGGATAACAGTTATTGGCAACTAATGTGCCAGCCAAGCAAGCGACTCAGTAATAAATTATGCAGCATTTCTCCTCTCTGTTTTTACCTATGTAGCAGTAAGGACAACTGACTACACCCCGTGTTTAAACCTGTGCATTTCAATTGCCTCCTCCTGAATAATATATCAGCACTGCTCTTAGGAGAATATTTGTTGTGCTTTATATTGGGAATTGTCTTTAGAGACATGATGTGAAAGAATGATTTAAGTGGTGTCTGTCTGCTCAGTTCGTATAACTTCCAATTAAAGATAATTCTAACCTTACTGTACAGACATAGTCGAGACCCTCATAAGAATCATATTCAAAACCAAGCTCATAACCTAGACAAATGGTAGATCCTGTCACATTTTTATAGGCTCTAAACAGTAAAAAAATCATGAAAAACAAATAGTAAAGTTGCTCATACAAAAATGAATTCTTCTTCTTATTGCATAAACACATCACTAAGCACAAGAAGAGATAAAATTATTTTAACATTGCATGTATGCTATTTTGAACACAAGTCTGTGTATGTGTGCGTGCGTGCATGCTTGCGTGCATATGTGTGCATGCATGTGTTTGCACAGTAATAATGAAAACAAAATTATGGCTGTTGCTGAATATTATAATAATATAATAACTGTGTTCTTTTCATTTTATTACAGTATACAGTAGAAGCTCGTGGTAATCAGAAAATGATCTAAAACTAAAATCCATTAAACTACAATCACGAAGTAGCACCACTATTTAGAAATAATTATTTAATCAAACTCATTTCTATTAGTCCATTTGTAAAGAGATCTAACTTTTTCTTCGAAAACACTGACGATCTGTAATTGATACTTTTCAATGATGGCAACAGCACCATACGAATGTTATTAGTATCAGTGATTCATACTTCATAAGATACATATGTTTACACTATCCAAAGATCTGTAGTATGTAGACAAAAATACCCCATATTCTACTCTTTCTAAATACTCTGCATATACCTAGCATTGCATGCTAAATTAAAATTCATATGTTTATGTATGATAGCTCATCACATCTGTTGAAATAATTAATTCTGTTCTCTTATTTTAATATTTGGCTTTGCACTTTGTAATTACATGATTTGCATTTATTTCACCCTTAATAAATAATCCATGCTATACACAGAAACACTGCCAAGTTGGCCTCTGCTTTGCTTTTTAATCATGCAAAACAGTTGTTTTATCCTTCGGTTTAACCTGAAATTTATATTTCCAAGCTTTTACTGTGAATCACATTTTCTATTTTTTTCCCAATATTTTAAAGCTATTGTCAATTTTAAAAATAGAAACAACATCTTGCATTAATGAAGGAATCGTTCTAATGAGGTAGAGGTGAATGTTGTGGTGTTATTGTGGTTTGGAGTTTCCCTGGTTTGAAGACCTTTTATATTTCAAGAGGATTCTACTTGTGGGTGATTGCTGTGACATTCAGTGTATATATATATATATTTTTATCCTCTAACATAAAGACAGTAGGGCATACAATAATACCACTGTGGAACACACTTTGTACTGTCCATTTTGTACTGTCAACCACCTAAATATATATAGATAAGGAATTTTGTTTGCAAATGAAATATAAAATTTTGTCTTTTCTGCTGCTAACATACAATGTATGAATCAAACTACAGAATGGCATCTCTTGATAATGCAGGCATATGCTTATCTATACAAGTCTGTCTTATGTCAAAGCACTCTATTCCCTTTTGTCACTGGCAGTCCTATCTATGTTTCAAATGAACGGTTTAAAATGAAAAGTTTCATTGCCTGTCTAAGAAGCACATAACTTTTATTATGTATCACAGATGTACAGACAGTGTGGTTGCAGTTTCAGGGACACTGGCCTGTAAAAGAATGACTAACCATCTTTTTAAATAGTCAATACAATTTTAGGTTCAAGGCAAATACAATTTAAATAGTTGCTAAATAAAATAATTGAACATGCCTTTTCCTTAGTTATTGTGGCTAACAAACAACAAATGAGAAAAAGTTTTGAATGTCATATTGTATTATACAGTAACACTACCTTTCATTCTGTAGTTCAGTAATTAAAACATAATACTGATTTTTAAAAAAAAGTGATTTCTTAAAGTTATTAAACTAACTTTTAATACTGCCATCACTGGCAACACCTGCATCTTGTAGGTGGACATGTGACCCAGCCAAGCAATGAGAATACAGGTTGAAGTGTACACCAGCAGAGGGTTTTTTTGATATAGGAAGTAGATAATAACAAACCTTAGCAGCAACACATGGGTCTTCTGATGTAAACACTAAGAAATCCTGCTAGATGTTTTTATTTCAAAATGATCGCAATTTCTTCTTTTACAATTTTTCAATTTCACTGATTGCCTTTGGTCTCCTTGGTCCTTATTCAATAAGCAATTAAAAATATTAAATAATATTTCCATTGCTACATCATGAAAGAATTAGATTTTATAATTAAATTAAATTAAATTAAGGGCAACCTGCAGACAGGAGAAACAAACTCCAAGCATGTGCAATTACATATCATTAACTCCCATTGCTGAGCAATTTATACCCTCTTTGGACAATCAAGAGCTTTCACAGGCCAATCTCAATTAGCTTTAATAAAGGAATGCCTGGTGTCAACTAGCAAGGCTACTCAATTCACTCTTTGCAGGGTGATCACACTGATATAATCAACTGACACTCGGGTACAAACAGTAAAACACACATACACACACACACACATGCATACAGGCTTAGACACACACACACACACACTCAAATGGACAGAGATACACTGACTCTCAGATACAAACAGTAAAACAAACACACACACAAATGCACACACACTCAATGCAGTGAGAAAATTCCTTTTGCTTTACAGGTCACCATTAGCAGTGATACAGTGATACAGTAACTGCACGAATAGGTTCAGGCATAGTCTGACAACATTTCATTACAGCGTTTTCCTGTTCTTTTTGACTTTGGGTCGCTTGGCAGAATTTTGATTTTAATACATTCCAACTCACCCGGGTACGAAGCACACTCTTGCGAGGATGAATACCCACCGAACGGTGTTAGCGGTGGGTAGAGAACAGCTCCATGTAACACACTCACACACTCAAACAGAGAGGAAAAAAAGACAGAATTAAAGGGGGGGAAACTCAAATCCAAGCATCAGGGGCATGCACAGAGAGAGAGAGTGGAGAGAGAGAATGAGAGAAAGAGAGAGAGAGCGGAGCAGAGAGAGAGAGAGAGAGTGCAGAGAGAGAGACAGAAAGAGAGAGAGAGTGAAAGAAGGATGGGAAATTAATAATCCAACAGGCAGGTCCCCTCAGTATTATTAATCATGCTGCTTTCTCACAAGCTACAGAGGAGCTGAGATTTGCACATGGGAGGGGCTCCCGGCACACTCCATTGGCTAGCTCGGCTCATTCCCATACATCGCAGCCAATCCTTTTTTTGCCTCAAGGTACAAATATAGCTGCTCAGTTTGATGATACAGTAAGAGAGAGAGAGAGAGAGAAAAGGAGAGAGAGGGGGAGGAAGAGAGGATGAAAAGATGGAGAAAGAAAGAGTGAGACAGAAAGAAAAGAAATGGGAGAGAGAGGAGAGAGCCTTGGTGCTGGGAGAATAAAAGTGCTCACGGTCCCAGCATTGCTGGGTCCAGTTAATGCACTATAAACTTTATTTGAGCTGACTTCTCATTTGATCCCCTCTCAATGGGGTCAGTGAACGGCGAGCAATTCCACCCCAAATCACACCATAATCGAATCGCTGCCTATTTCCCAAACCTATAATGAAAAAGGCAACTGAAATAATGCAGGTGATGTCGGCTCGCTCCCCTCGCTGTCGTACATTATTACTGGCAATTCCTCGCCTCCATTTCCCCAGTACTCTCACAATGAATATATTTCACAGCTCACTTGCTTTACTGTGTGGGTGGTATGGCATGGACACCTACATGGTATGAAAGAAAATCTAAAACAATAAGCCCCCGCCCCCCTCCCTATTTTCTTCGTGTATCTTTTAGAGCCAGGGGAGGTCCATCTCTAGAAGGTGCTCAAAAAGACAGCTTTGTCAGGATGTTTGGCTGATTTTCAAGAAGACCATTTTGAAACCACGCATTTATTTAGAACGCCTAACAACTGTTACTTTCACCAATAAAACACACTTAGGTTGCATTCTCTGGACAAATCATCGTGCGCCTGTGTCCACATGCAATGTACTGACAAAATTCATGTCATCTTTCCTCACTTATATTTGTCTTCATTATTCAGTGCAGCTCTGCTTACATAAGAGCATACTCATTCCCACCCCCAATCCGCAGTTTTAGATCCAGGACTGTTTCTTTCCAACAGCACCATGGCTGAGGTATTATTCTTATACAATGTGCATCCTTATGGAATTCTCATGGTGGTTCCTCGCATTCAGTAATTCTACGCGAGTAACTGTGTGTGCCTGACTGAATTAAAATGTAGCTGGTGCTCTGTCATATTACTGAATGGTTTGGAGAAAAAAAAAAAAAAACAGTGTGATTTTGTATATTAATTATATAACTAACAGCAAGGGTTTTCACCCTTGAGAAATTAAGACGGAGGAGATTTTTTTTCATAATTGACCTGGCTTTCGATTGTCTATAGTGTGGTTTACTGATAAAACCTCAATACACAGTGTCATTCTTCACAAATTAAGATTACACTGTTTTACATTTGGTACATGATTTGTGTTATTTGTGCTACAGTATATACAAGTCTAGTAAAATATGGTCACACTGAATATAAAAAGTCTTTTATATTCAGGTATTCAGATAACAATTGTTCTTTTGTGTTTGCAAAATGGTGGGTGCATATTTGAATTCCAAATAGGACTTGTTGAATACAAATTGTGACGGGACTAAAAAATAAAAATAATAATAAAAAAAGGATATGGCTAAGCTTAGCAATGCACCAGAACAATAATGGTATAATATTAAATACAAAATATACTATGTACAGGATGGGAAAGATACAAATGATAAATAATTCAATATTCCTGGGGGGGAAGTTGTTAAAATGGCATTGGCTGATTCAAACATCAGACATGGATCTGAGAAGAGATATATCAATTCAGACAATTCTGTTGTTATTATTCCAACCAGAGCTTTCCATAAAAAAGGGTCCTGTCTTTGCTGTTTTCAACCACATCACAAGAGGCCTTTATCTTCCCTTGTCTTATTAACAAGACAATCTTCATCGAGTAGCTCCATTTGTCTTTGTGAGATTTGTGAGATTATTGACCATTTTATCTATTAGCTAGCAAAATATCTGTCTTTATACTGTACATTTGTGCTTCATCAAATAGTTTGTCTGTCCCCATTTGTTCTAAAATAATAATATTAAGCAGACAACTGCAAGATATCAGCACTATTTCTATAATAAAACTTAAAAAAAATAAACTAACCCAGTTTCTGTATATATTTGTATGATGGTATTTACTATCTTCTGTATTTTGGCAGTAAATGTGTTTCAAAAGCATAATAAAACTAAACATAATTCATATGAAATATATGTGAATTTCCAGATCAAACAGAAGGATGGAAATGGTTATGCAAATCAAAATGCGCATCACTATCAATCATACATTTCATGGCACTTTATAAATGGCACTTTAAAGGGAAATCCATCTATAACTTCTCTGTATTGTATGAGCAAGGAAGAAGAACAGGAACACAAAGCTACCAGTGGAAACTCAGTAATATAAATCATTTAAACTGAATACAATGCAAACCAGAGATTACTGTAATAACTGATTAGATCAGAGTATTGTATGCAGATGTGTTACTTTTTAGACAGTGGCAATTGATCCACCTCCCTTTCAAAGCTGTATGTAGCGCTTTCTTCAAATGACAATGAGTTAATTATATCTGCTTAGAACACGCCGGAAGACATTAACATTCCTGCAAAGACATCAGAGGCAAATGCACAAAACAGGAGCCGCAGGAGGGTCAGAGCAGCAAGTCAATTTTGTGGTGCGATAAAAGAACTGCCATGTATATGTTTGCATGTGAAAGGGAAGAGGCCAATCCTAGCTTGTTATCATCAGTTAATTAGGCACTACAGTCAGGCCTGCACACACAACATTTGCCTTTGTAATCAAACGTATTATTCAAATGGGGGGGGGGGGGGGGGGGGGGGAGAAAGCAAAGACAAGCTTCTTCAACAAAGCAGGACAGTAATTTCAGCACATAAAGGTGCTGGATTAAAGCATGGAAGGAAACAGAAAATGGAAGCGGTAGAACAAGCAGTGACGCTCACCCTTTTCTATCCTCCTTTTGGCGCGATATGGAATTGGCTACTTTACTAATGTAAACACGGGCTGCTTCCCTGATCCCATGCCTAATCCGAGGATGCAGCCCTGACTCTGCAGTGCCAGGGAAACAGAAGGTAATTTTCGTCGCTGCAACACTTACTCTGTGTATGCACAGGGAATGGGTTTCCAGGGCAATTGCAAAGCCACCCCATCTCCTCACCTCATTCCAAACCCATTCAGACAGGGCCTTGAGGGCCTGTTTTCCCCATTCAAAATAAACCACCACAAGAATAAAAAATGAAGCTAACAAATTCACTCTGGCTTTAAACTTTTTTTCATTGTTTTATTGAAAAAAATATCTAAATAAATAAAAATTATATATATATATATATACATATATATATATATATAACTGTGAAGAATACATTGTTTTTTCAAACTAAGAGCTGTTAAAAAAAAAAGAAAGGAGCATTTTTAAAAATATATACGTATACACACACACAAACACATACATACACACACGGAGACAATATCTGGCATTACATTCAATAATAGAATTAGGATAACATCAGCTAGGTACTGCGTCAATAGAAAATCAATTATGTTGTCAGAAGTAAGATGTATTACTCACTATTTTCCATTTCGTGGTTGAAATGAAACTGATACAGCGTTTGTGGTCAGAGGGTTGACTTCACTTTATGATCTGATTCTGGAAAGCATCTTAGCCTGCTCTGTTCAAAGCATTAATATATGTGACAACAGTGTTATACTGTAATAAACAAAATGCATTCTCTCAGGACAGAAGTCTATACATTTCAACGAAATGTCTTACATAGTGTGTGTGTGTGCATGTATGTGTGCGCGTGTGTCGGTGTGTGTGTGCGTGTGTCTGTGTGTGTGTGAAAACTAATAGGAGCCTTACACTTGCAATGAACAAAGGCACATATGCTTTCATTTCAGAAATTAAGTGATTAGTTTTCAAAACCATATAATACTACTTTCCAGCATTTGAATTTCTGCTGCATTGTCAGCCAGTGTACATTCTTGTGTTCCTGAGGATAAACCACGAGTAATAAGATAATGAAGTTTATTTTGTTTTTCTTTCGTGGTGCATCACTTTGAAATCGTTACAGCCTTTACAGAACATTGGCTCACTGCTTGACATTATGTTTAGAATATTAAAAAGGCATGGTGCCAAAAGCAACCCCCAAGTAAATTATCCCATAGGCAATGCGATATTTGATCATTTACCAACAATACAGGGCTTAATTCTGAAGAGAAATTAGTAGCAAATAAGATTTCAAATAAAAGTACAATTAATTCAACTCCTGCCTACACCTAAATAATTGGCCTTTTCTGCACTTCCAAACTTAGCAGAGAGCTGACCTCAAGCGACCTGCTGGTCTTTCTGTTTACTGTACAGAGCTGTTCACACTAGTGCACTAATATAAATTGTATACAAAACCACATTATATGACTTATGGAGTTGAGCTCAAAATGCTGAATGAAGGCATATATTCGTTTTCATCGTGGAAGAGATCACACTTCTCGCGGCTAATGGAATAAACCCAGTGTCTCCCCAATGTGCACAGTGTGTATTGTCAGCTATTACTGAGGCTCAGAACATCTGCATTCACTTTTCCCTCAAAGCCTTTTCACTGTCTCCTGTGCGCTGGTGGGATATGAGGCACGTACTCAAGGCAATAAGGTAAAACAGTTAGGGCTATTCTTTTTTGGCTCTCTGTCGGAGCTGTAATTGGTTTTATGCTCCATTCCCAGCATCTTCACCAGTGCTGATGCAAGCTCTCTCGGCGAAGGATGGAGATATGTCATACAATCAGATCGCCTATTCCGCTCAGATCCCATTGACAACCTAATTGAGGCAACACTGAACACTCCATGATATTTAATGGAACCACGTTCCCCTTCCTCCATCACTCTGACAAAAAATTAATATGCCGTTAAATTCAGATTCCCAAACTGTATCTTCTGTCTCCCTCCAGCTGCGGCCCCTTACACAACACAAGCATATTAGTGCGACAGAATTTTCTTTTCCTTTCCAATAGTAATGTATCCCTCTGAGCCCCTGGATAAAGAAAACACTGTGATTTAACCAGACCAGTGGCTTGTGAATGCTTGAATACCCAGCCTGGCGTGGCTGTAAGAGCAGAGATCTTCATAAATGGTAACCTTGGATGAAAGGACAACCCTAAGGCAAGATTTTTTTAGAGAGTGAATGCTATGTGATACAAGAGGTGCTCTATGCAAAAAGCTTTCTAAACACAAAATCAGAGGCTTACAGATTGTACATTAGTAAGCAGGAATTGATTCAATCTTCTTTAAAATAAAAATGAATTGCTGTTTCTTGCAAGAAAACGTGCAATAAAAATAATTATTCGCCATTTTCCAAAACAAGACACAAAGCCAAAATTGACCTATAGTCAATTCTTCTAGCCCCTTGCCTTATTCTTTGAGAAAGCAGAGGGCAGTGGAAGAAAGCCTCGATTCTGATCAAATTAGTCTGACTTCGATCAATAAAAGCTTCGACTTTGTTTGGAGGATTGCAAGGAGCTCTACTCGGGCATACAGTAATGTGTGAGCAAGAACTAATATCTGTTTCTTCAGCAGCGGGATTTTCTTTTAGTGAGTCTGTCACTTCCCATTTTGGTTAACACACTGTTGAGTGGGGCTCATCATTGGGCAAATAATGCAGCCCCACTGAATACAAAGCAAACGGCGAGGTTAAAAGCAAGCTCCGTGCTAAAGGACACGGAGAGCAGAATTACGCTCAGTCCAGGGGAAACGGTCCGCTGAATGGACATTAAGGATGCAATAAAGATATTTGTATCCTGCCTCGGGTCAAAATCTGGGAAATGTGGGGTAATGCAATTTAAAAACAAATAGCTTTCTTTTAGAGGATTGGACAGCGAGTAAAAGAGTGCAATCATACAAGGCCTTGCTTCTATTTTTGTAAAGGAGAAAAGTGTGTGAAGAAGAGTGTGTGTAGTGAGAGGAGGAAGAGGGTGTAATCATTTGTAGCCATTAGCAATTAAGAATGTGAACACTTTTGCACCTGTTATTTTGAAGAGGTGGTAGTTCATTTAAAATTGATAAAAAAAACAAGCATTCTCTCAAGATGCATTTCAGAGGATGTGGTATGTAGTATAAAAGGACCAGTAGTCCATAGGAGCACTGACCATCTGGGTTCCTCCTTATATTCACTTGACAAAATGTACAGATCAGAATGTCAAAATTGAATTGTCATCCAACCAATGACTTTTTCCACATGAAATAAAAACAACTAAATTTTTGGGTTATCATCTAGATCCTCTGCCTGCTATGTATTTCTTTCACATTTTATTTATTTCTGTTCAATAATACAAGATACAAACTCATTATATTTTCCAATAGTGCTACAAATGGGATGATGAGTCACAATTTCCCGGGCTCCTAGCCTCCCTTATACTTTGATTTAAAAAAATAATAATAATCCTGAAGCTATCAAGCTATAATGGACAGAGATTATTCATGTACAGTTGGATAATTTTATTCAAAAGTGAAATAAAGAAGTGGAATTACCCCACTAAGCTTTTACATTGTCAAAAGGATGTAATATATTTCAATGACCTATGGTCAATATTAAGGACAGCAGGCATTCAATCTAACCACTATAGCATGTTGTGCTTTACTTGGTTAAGAAAGGCAACCAAGAGTAAATGATGTATGAGTGTTTTTGTGTGCTTACACACCAGCATGGTATTAACTGTCGTGCAAAGGCCAATTAATTAAATAATAAATACATTCTTTAGCCAGAGCTAAGACATATAGTGTGATATTGATTATAGAATAACCGTACAGTCTTTTTTGCATTAGACACAAAACTGATAACAGACCATTCCTTTTACAATTTTTCAATAATTAAAGTGGGGAAAGTGGGTTTAATTAGAGCTGTGTTGTGACCTAGAGTCTTTGCTTAAGTTTACTTGCATACAAGCCAATACTATTTTACAGCAAAACCGGTGATACAACTGTCCTCAGTTAAACAATATTCTCTCCAGTACTTCCGAGACAATAAGCCTAATTTTTTATCACTCGTATTTAACATGATAAAAAACTCAGCATACAGTACAATGAAAAATAATCCAAAAGCCAGCATTTGTGTAAATGTTTTCTTGAGATCTATACCAAGTTGGAATCTAAATACATATTTATAATATTAGATGATTTCATATTTTTGTAGACTATATAAAAGCATTTGCTAAGGTAAATTAGATAAGATTCTGAAGAAATTCCAGATTCTCTGCCTAAGTAACAAAAATAGGAATATCTGAGATATTATATGTAGTATAATCCAATGTAAAAAAATAATATTATTTGAGGGTGGAAAGGTATTTTAACACCAATTTTGTACAAATATATTTTGAATGTCAACATACATACTTTTTTTCAGCAAACGACTTCAAGCACATTTTCTCACTATTTTAAAGTTTATACAAGCAAAACATTAGCTCTCCTTAAAAGAGAATTAAATTAGTCAAACTCAGGCTTGAGAAATATATCTCCATATATGGTATAGAATATCATGGTTCTTTTGTAATGATAATACCAAAAATGCTTCATTCTTTAAAATGCTTGCATAGAAGCCTTTTATAGATACAAAAATCTATTTCAAATATTTCCTTAAGCCATGCAAGGAAAAAAAATCTGAAAGCTGCAACACAAGGACCATGCTTTACACCAGAATTCTTTATTATAATAAACTCAATTTAATTTTTCAGCCCCTTAATTTTAAGACATTGGATTTTATCAATCTTTTCCACACTTTTAATTTTCCTGATTGTCGGGCAAGTGCCATATCAAAGAGCTGGGACGAAAGAGAAATTTCACGCTCTTCAATTCCACTAAGACATGCCCACTGGCAATAAACTCAGCCCTCCATAATCTTCTGAAGTCCTCAGCTCCAATCTCCCTCCTAACAATTTCTCTAAAGCCAGTAACAGTGAAAAGAGAGTGAAAAAATGTTTCTATTGCATGCATGCAATCTCTCTCTTGCTCTCTCTCAATCTCCCTGTCCCTCCATCCCTATGTATCTATCTCTCTCTCTCCTCTCCCTCTCTCACACACACACACACACACACACACACACACACACACACACACCACACACACACACACACACACACACAAACACGCACACAAAGCCCAGGTTCTTGGATGGGGAGGTAATCAAGATCACTCGATCTGCCATGCACAATTGACAGAACAAAGCGTTTCAGCCGTGTGATGGGCTTTTCTTTTGTTCTATACAGCGAGTGTAAAAACCAAGGGGCTATCGTTAACCCACTTTTGTGAACTTTCTGTACTGTCTTTTTTTATTTTCACAATGCAATAACATGCACTTTAAAATAGTTTGAGGCTTCGAGAAAGAAAGAAAATGCCACTCCAACTCTAATTGAAGGCTCGTTAGATCTACACATCTTCTTTAATTTTATAACTGATAGAGATGTGTATTTCTGTTGGAAATTATTCAATGATCTTCATTCCAGTTCATACAAAAATGCTTAAAAATGTATGGAAATGCAATTTTGGTAAATAAGAATAGCTTTGTTAACATGCTGCTGCAGTGGTATATTTTTACCTCATTTAAGTGTTAATGGGGTAAAAATATGGATAAAATTCTGTAGCACTAATATTTCATTCTTTTCACGGTTCAGCGGATTTCCCAGAATACCTTTTAAATATTTAGGGGTCAGTGAAAGTGCATCTAGGTTATTTCTGAGAATTTATCCATCCCACGCATATGCACATAGAACATACATACATACTGTACACATACTCTTAGCATACAGAACATGCAGACATACACATAAGCACACTATCCATCAGCAACAATTTATAGGGGGAAGCCTCAGGAAACTGCAGATGACAGATTAAGTATGCAAATCAGTACTTAAACAGAAAAAGATTACACTTTGGAAGCATGAATGATCAGCCATGTCACTGCTTCATCCATAAGTGTGAAATAAAGTTTAACTATACCAAGAAAGCTGGGAATACAGTAATTGGACAGGCTTTGTGCAGGGAGGCCCATTGGCTCTTAAAGCAATGGATGCTGGGACACTCAAGGATAGAGCCAAAAACACCATGTGTGCAGACTGGTAGCTCCCACCTCCGAACCTGCAAAAACCCACTTTTTTCCATGCAGTGGGGGAATTCATTGCCAACTCCTACCTCCAGTATGGGCAGACTTGGCGGTTTGTTTACATTTTACATTACACCATGTTACATTTGTGGTGCTTTGAATTTACCGAATGGATGACATGAAAAAGCTGTTGGCTTCTGGCAGTATTTCACTCACTGTCTCAAAGCATTAATTCCAGATGTATGATGTTATTATTGGATGATCATAAATGCTTTAGGGTTCAGTCCACTGAGCATCAGATTTCTGGAGTACCTGTGTGGTATGGTGTTTACAGAACTGAAACCAGCTTTTCATTTTTAGAAAAAATGAAAAGTTGAGTATTTTTTAAATAAGCCCATGCACCAACCAAATAAATACCATTCGAGACGAGAAGTTCATGGTAAGATTAATTCAGAGATAGATACATTCTCTATGTAATATTTCAAACAAGAGTTTTCCTAACCTAGAGCTGTTCAGTCACTCACCACAATACCTGTTGCCTCTGTTTGCATTCTCGTCAAACAGAATGTGCTATGGCAGCACCTGCTGGAGCAATTTATAAATACAATGACACCTTGGATGTATTGGGACAGACACACTCAATGAATATGGCATGCAACATTCTACAACCTCCTTTCAACAAAAATCTAAGAGCCATTCAATAATTTAAATTCCTTAAATTGTTTAAATAATTCCATCATACCATATTTTTGTAGTAATTTTTGAAGTTGCTATTGTTAAGAATCTTATTATATGTTATTTCCTATTGATTGACATGAACATTTCAGTTTATCTCTCCCTTTCATAACTATGATATACTCAGTGCTGACTGGTTATGTGCCTCCACAAAAACCACAGGGAAAAAGCTGAACGTATTTGGTAATAATAATATATTTGCAATTCAGTATACAATTATCACAGTTTCCCATATTGAATAATAATAAAATTATATTTATGTTGTGTATTATATGATTGACAATATTACAGGACCATGCTAGGTAGATCACTTTAATCATCCAAATCTTTGCTTAAAGTTCCATTCTCTGAGAAGGAGTCCTAATTGTTCATATCACAATAACTGCTGTAATATCAACCTTTACTTGAAGCCATACAAGCAAAACTGTGACATGATCTCGGTTCTAATTAAAACTGCAGTCTGTCAGGGGCAGGCCAAAAGGCTTGAAGATGTATTATTTAATTTGGATTTTCAGAGTTCTAGTGGCTATTTGAGTGATTTTTATGATAAAGACAATTGGCTCTTTTTCATTTAAATTTTTAATTATTGCTGGGACCAATGTTTCGTAATAAATAGGGCGAGCGGTAATTAAAATAGTATCTGGTGTTGGTGCTGAGCTTTGAAATTGCTTGGTCCTATCAGGAGCAATCCACATGGGAAACATTCCATTCTCTAATGTCACCAGCATTTAGCATATTGTATGCCCATGGCTGGCAAATTAGTCACATTTGAAATACCATAATTAACAGACAGGAGCCTAACCTACTTATCAGAGCAAGCCACTTGTATTCAAATAAGGCAGAGGCTTTTTTTAAGGGACTGGGTCCAGTCTTTATTCTTCAGAGACTCAGGAAGCTCAAGGCATGGTATTTTCCCCCTACAGTGATAATGTTCCAAACGTGTTCTCACTAAGCTCTGCTGTTTCACACTGACTCACTTCCAGTACTCTAAGCACATGGGTGCCGTCAAGGTGTCAAAAGCGTGGCAGACAGCCCAGCATTACTAAACAATCACCAGAGGTTGAGAGAATAATAACACAGAGCTTTCCTACATCCATTAGAGAAATGGAAAAATACAGACAGAGACCTCAACTTATTGTTATTTGCAAATGATACAGTGCTCTCCGCCTTTCCCCTTTCCACCCTCATTCAAGTGCCTTGACACTTATGCACAGCATATACTGTTTAGACTTGGTGCAAAGTGGGAGTTACACACATATGTCTATAGGTTTATATATAATATAATAATATATAAATTACACATCATATGAATTTAGGTTGTTCACTTATATATCAGAACAAATATTTTTGAAAAGGTATTGGACCTTTATGTCCGATTAACATGACACATAATATCAACATTGAGTTTACTTACTTCTGAGGAATATAAATTGATGATGAAAATCTGAAACCAGGCTACAAAATTTGTAGCATAGAACACGTCTTATCTGGTTAAATAATACAGCAAAACATATGTAATGTAATATGTGAAAAAACTATATAGAACCAATGAAAAAACATCCTGTTTGAATTACAGCTCCTGGCTAATTCTGCTAATGAGAGCCCTGAAACACTCTCAAACCGCTAAAATGGGAGAGGCAGGCAATAGGTTAGTGATTTGGGTATGATCCATGGTGCTACAGGTAACAGTGCAGAATCAGACTGGATGTACTCTTGTTCTCTCAACTGTTCAGTGATATGTACATGGGCTCTGCTCAAACAAGGGAGCCAGTTACACCCACCTGGCAGGGAACACATTAACACGGAATTCAGAGATCTCTGGAGACGACTCCTGTCTTATGAAACACATAGCTTTGCCTAAAAATGGAGTGCATCCCACATTGATCATATTAAAAGCCCTCTTTCCTCACATTTGCTCCCCTATAGTGTTACCTTCTGCAATATTAAAAACAAAAATACATGTTTATTTTTCATCATGCTTAATTCTTACAGTTACTGAGACAAATTATCAATACATCATTCCATGAATGTGTTTGAATAAGGACTTCCATGTCCTGACAACTACTGCAGATCAGAGTAATAATTTGTGATTACAGAAAGATGTCTAATACAATGAGTTATACGATGGGCTGTTCATTTCTTTGTTTTTCTTATTCCATCATTTTACACACTGAAAAATAAAATAAATGGCACTGACTATGGAAGCCAGTAATTTATTTGACATAGAGAATTTTGCCGTTCCAACAAAATCAACAAAAAACTAGACATAATAAAAATAATACAAATACATTACCTTTACAGTATATCTGTATGTCCCAAAAGATACATAATTAGAATACAAGATCATGAAGCACATACTCTAGAGCAGTAACACTAACAAAGAATGTGGACACCTTTTGCAAACCTGAGCCTTCCCATTAATTAAGTTTAAACCTCTGTCAGTAGCCCCATGCATTAATTTAATTACTGTAGCGGCGTCTGCACTCTTAGCAGCTTCAGCAGATATGTTGAAGGCTTTGCTTCCTATTCCATTTGTATCCACTTTCTTTAAACACATTTCCACAAGCTGGCAGGCCAGCATATTAGAAATAAAATGCAATTCTGGTATCTGACACTTCAATTTAGCTTCTTCAGCAGCAAAGATCATCAACTGCATGCTTCCCTGCCATGATGGAGAATCACCTAAATATCACTTAACTGATCTGAGCTTTGTTGGTAATGCATACACTGTCTCCCCACTACATTACCGCCACAGAGCCTAGCACAAAAATCAATTTTTAATTGACTAGATTGTTTCAGGAATGTAAGTGCTTGGCTGCAGAAGACTGTGGATGGATTTTTCCTTATTTCCTCCCTTCCCTTTTTCTTGTTATTTTCCTCTTGTTCTTCGTATTTATGATAAAATATTTTTAATGCTTATTACAATTTTAAGTTTAAACATAATAATAATAATAATAATAATAATAATAATAATAATGTTTACAATGAAGAAGTGGTATCAAGAAACCCGAGGTTTTATCCTAGTTTAAAAAGAAGGGCTGGATAATTTTCAAGCACATTATTAGGTTACCCAATGTCCACTCTTTAAGCAGAATTGTAGGTATTTCCTTCATTATTGCCTGTAATATTCAGCAAATTTTCCCTTTTTTCTTTGTACTCTTGCTAACATGAATATTTATATCACAGAGAAAGGGGAACTGAGATATCAGACCAACAAATGATCATCTTTATACATATTACAGAAATGTTAACAATAACTTTATTTCATTAAACACTTTGAGTCACATAGTTTACATGACAAAACTTCAAAATTCTACAAGAGATTTCTGTTACAAAGTGCCTAAACAGTGGAATGATCTACGAGAATATGTGAGAGCACAGGACAATGTCCCAGTATATAAATATAGACACACTATGTATTTCTTTAACCTCTCATGGTTTAGGGAAGGAAAAAAATGGAAAAGGTAAGCCAGTTCCCATGATAACTAATAATAACAATAATTACTTGAATTTATATGGCGGTTTTCTCACACTCAAAGCACTTTACAGTGATGAGGGGGAAACTCACCTCAGCCAACACCAATGAGTAGCACCCATCTAGATGGTGCATGGCATCCATTTTTGCAACAGAATGCTCAACCACACATCAGCTGAGGTGGAGAGGGAGAGAACAATTTTTTTTAGCCAATTAAATAAGGGGATGTTTAGGTGGCAGGTTTAGAGAACCAGGTTTGGAATTTTGCCCGGACTCCGGGGAACCCCCTACTTTTTATGATGAGCGTCTTGGGATCTATAATGACCACATTCAGATAGGACAGTTTTACATCTCATCCTACAGACAGCATGTCCCACAGCACAGTGTCCAACACCATTTCAGCAGCATGTTTTCCCAGGAGGTCTCCCATCCAAGTATCAAGCCCACAATTGTGCAGCTTCAGCCGTTTGGCAGGGGCAGGGTGCATGGTGGTATGGCTGCAGGCAAGTCCTACAGACCCTGTCAGCCCTTATCAACATGGTTAGAAAAGCCAGGGTTCCTGTGGACAATGTTGATTTTCTCATGTTTTCTAGCTGATTAGTATTATGTTAACCAAATAGATGTTCTGTTGCACCTCATGAGGAGGTACCATTCACTTCCTACCCCAGTATTTAAAAAAAGGTCTGTCCCTATCAATTATAAGGTGAATTATGGAAGATTAAAGACCTGTAGATATTAGTACACAGATGGCTGGGATATGGTCAGTACCACGTTTATTATCTATTTGTTTCAGTGTAGACTGATCACAGTCCACAATAAAATGGGGAAAAAAACTGAATCTGGATTCTAGTTCAGCTACCAGCCTGCATGGGAAAGAGATTGGTGTCTAGCTGTTCAACAACAGTTTTAATTGACTGGGTTGATACATTTTTATCTGTTTTAAAGACAACATCACTACCCGTACTATGCTATCTTTGTCTATTCTTTGAATGGATTTCTTGTCATTGCAACTTTTTATAATTGATTAACCCATGACCATGTGCCATAATCTGCACATACCTTAATGCATCCAGTTTATCGTGGCCTGCAAACAGTTTTCATATTATACTTCAACTAACAGCTCTACAGACAGCAGCAAAAAGAGAACCTTCCTCTGAATCTCAGACACCACACAGGCCCAGACACAATTTTCCTGAAGCCTGTTCCCATTGAATTTCACTTAGTTTAATGAAGCATATTATTAGAAGCTGAAAGGATGCTCATTAGCAGAAAGCATTGGTTGTTGTTGTTTGTGAAAATGATAAACAGAAATATGCTTACAATATTTTCAGTCTGCATACTGATCTTCTATAATATCTAATTTCTAATTATATAATTTATGTTTTGGGCACAGATAAAATCTTGCGCATGTGCCCTGGGCTTTCAACCTGAATTTCAACTGTTATCTTCCAGGTGTTTCTGCAATAATTTGGCAATCAACAGAAACACGTGACTAACTGTACAATTAGAGATGTTAGTTTGTCAGTGCAACACAATTAAAACGTTTTGGATAAGTGTCCAGGAACTTTGCATACCAACATATTTAATTAATTTTACACATATTTATTTTGCAAATATCTCTAGACCACAGGAGCAAGACTGCAGTAGAATGGTACCTTAATGCATTCCTTGTCCTACCCACTGGGGCAGACGCATGTGAGGGCAAACAACAGTTAAAAAGCCAAAAAGCACAAGGGGGGGAGAACAGTGACAGGCAGAATGATTTAATGTATGCTTTATTGGAGGCCTAAAAAGTGGATAACCATGGATTTAGTCAACTATGCAAGGCATATTTACCCTGATTGAAGATTTGCATAAAAAGCTAAATAAAAGAGCTGATCTAAACAACTGACAGCGTGTCATTCCAAACAAATCCACATATTAAAAAACTCATCATGCTTACGGGTTCATTCATTTTACCAGAACAATAAATAACAGTTGATTTGAGAGTTATTCTAGCTGATACAGTGCATCTACAAACTATGAACTGCTAGTGGCAAAGGGCATTGCAAAATGTAGACATTAACATTAATTTATGTCAGGCACTGCAAACTGTATGATTGGCATACACCATTTTGCTGGTTTGCTAGTCAGAACACAGAATTCACAAAACCTACAATAAACCAGAGCAGTCAGTGAATGCATATTAAACATTGGCACAGCAGGTTCACAGCACAAACAGAACAATAAACCATCAATATAATATATTAAAAGACTGAACTAAGTAACAGAACTGCTCACAGAATATTACAACACCTATCAATTGAAAATGAAAACATGACTTAGTCCACCAGATCTCAAATTTCTGAAGGCTGTCAGGATTTCTGAGTCTAAAGTTTGGAGAAAACCACCCACTTGGTTTAATTCCAGGCCTTGATGAGGACTGGCACTAAACTTCAAAATCAGAAATGGAACACTAAGGAAAATGTCCAAATGTTTTTGGATCATTTCAGATATAGCTGAAAATATTTCCCAGTTTAACACAGAAGCCATCACACTACAATTTCCTTGGATGTTACAAATGGTGTCAATGCTACAAGAAGTATGCTTCCTTACGGGAAAATCTGATCCTCGATACCTGAATGAAACGACAGTATATGAACTGAGGATTATTACAATTAACAACTACATTTTTTCACTTCTGTAAAGCACTGCTGATTGTGATGTAATGTACTTAAATATGTGACTTTCACTTACTATATATTTTAAGCCTCTAGAACAAGTTCCCCATTTTACATTACACTTTTAAACTTATTCTTGGCACATTTTAATTTATTGTTACAATATCTGATACGGTACACTGTACCGTACACAACACTGCATAAGTGTCATTAGACAATAACAGTGAGCTTACATTCTTCTCATGCACCTGATTCTGTGGTAATTGAACACAACAACTGAATAATTTTTTGACATGTGGCTTTAAATTTAGGCTCACTTGACCCCTTGATTGTGGAGGACTATATCACCACGATTCTGGACCCTATTTAAGAAAATAAAAAAGAACAAGCTACAAGACTGTAAATTTTATTCAGACCAGCGACTAATTACAATTTAAATCTATTTATTTATTATCATTTGAACTTCTTGACTGTCAAAAGTACATTTTACAAAAATCTGATTTTTAATTCAGAGATGCCTCAAGTATAATGTGTTTGGTTATAATAGGTTGATGTTTCTAAAATGTACTTTTGACTAACAAAAGGATTGTGATAATTAGATAATAACAAATATTCAAGTCCAGATCAATGTGTTTTGTGGCAGTGTACTCAACACCAGAGGAGGAAAGTCCAAGGGTCAGAAAGGAAAAGTCCTGCCATGTTTTTCTTTAACCCGTGAACACAACCAGCTGATTTTAATAATACGTTATACCTCCCATCGTTAATTAGTAATTCCAGGGGACTGAAACAAAATACTGGAAGGGGACTTTTACTTTGTGAACTTGGATTTTCCATCTCTGCTCAGCACTGCTTTAACAATTCTGTGTCAGGATTTAGGTGGCCAGGCACCACAATATATGGGCTTCAGCTCTAGTCTGCAGAAAAGTGCTGAAATCAGCAGTATACAGGGTCAGATTTTTTATTTTTTTTATTTCACAGCCTAGATGCCTAGGTAGTAATCAATCTTCACTAAAGCCATTCTTCTTCTGAGGTTAACAGTGCTATTTGTTTTCTTTTTTGTGATGCTATTTTTCTGTGGTATTAGAAAATACCCTGTTGGGCTTTTGCAAATTCACTTCATGAGCTCAACGTTGTATCAAAAAGCAATAAAAGTCCAAATCAATGTTCCATACATCATTTTAGTATAGTTTAGTAACGGTCTACCATCTGTCTACATATGGCTTGTGTGATAATACATCATTTATCAAAACAAAAAGATCCAGCATTACGATAGTACTGGAAATGACAAAAAAAGCTAATTAATTCAATACTTTAGGAACATCAATTTTCCGAATAAATAACTGATGTCCTTGAGACAATATTTGCCAAAACAAAGCTCTACAATATGTTCTGATGTTCGAGAAATACACAAGCTTATTCTTCAATTAACCATTTACAAGCAAACCTTAGCATAGATATTACTCTTGAACCCCAACGATATTGCTTTAAAGTTAATATTCTGCATTCCAAGACAGTATGATGGTCGATGAGATTTATCTTAGATTCCAGCTAAGATCCCCAGCTGTAATTTAAAGGGGCTGTTCACACAAAAATGAAATAAAGCTTTGTTTCGCCATATCTGGAGTGCTATCTATCCATCCAGATAGTTTCTGAGATTTGAGAAGTTTTCTGTTTTTCTATATCCACTGCACCTCAAACTGATACAATGGACCTCAACGGAACCAAATTATTTTGGCACTCAAAGTGCCAAAAATTTACATTTGAAAAATTCAACAGCAACATCTCTTTCCAAATATAGAATGACACGGTTACTCACGAATATCCACGTCCATGTTGTGCATGGTTTCATCGAAAACTACTTTCTACTGAAGTCTCAACCAAAGCATGCCAGGATTTTGGGGTGCCGAGTCAGCATTATTTTTAAAAAAAACATTGTTTCAACACTGTTTGAGTGCTTTGGTTGAGACTTTGCAGAGATACACAGTTGGAGTACTTCTGCAGAAAGGAGTTTTCGATGAAACAGAGCAGGTTATCCCACAGGATCCAGCACAAATTAAGCACAGACCATCCTACTTTCACACACATGGTTGCGCAAGGACATTGCAAAATATTTTTCCTAGCTGAGAGGTAAATCTGTGTAGTTGCTATTATCTTAACTGAGTTTTCGCACTGTGCTCCAAAGCAAAACACTCTAATTAAATTAAACTAGATGCCATTACTTAAAGTAATCAACAATAATAGAGACGCGATTCTGTTTCTCCTCAAAGCATTGCTGGAATTGCTTACGTCCACATGGAAACAAAGGTCAATTTATAAAATAGGGAGGAGGAAAAAATGACCACTTTTTACTCTAACTGCATATATACTGACTGACTGTGCAGATATAAGATTGCCAAGGGAGGTCAGAATCTGCATAATTTCCTTGTTGGAAACAGTATGGTGCAACTCTAATTTTGGTGAGATGCTTCAGTCTTAATAATTTCTGTTCCTGGTAAATATTATCTTATCATTACTAACGGATTGTAGAGATATCCCAGTAGAAGGCAATGTCTGTAAATAACTAGCAAAAACAAAAGCAATGTGGTCACGTTTCTGTGCCAGGAAGTATACTTAAGGTGATTAGATCACGCTGTCCTTTACAATGTGCACACGTTCATGTTAGGGAGTGATTTTTGATTTTTTTTTGGATGTATCATCGTTGTTACTTCCGTTGCCAGTGGTACACACTGAGAGCAAGCCACTTTGCTTTATTTTCTTTTTTCTCTTTATTACGCATCCTGACATGATGCTTGTATGTATCTTATTTGTGCGGAAAAGTAATCCCTTCTGGTCAGTGTGGACTTGGTCAATATATGGGAACATCAGAGCATTTCCTTGAAAAAAGCCCATCAGAGATCAGGATGACACGGCCCCATACGAAGGCATGTGCATTTCCTAAGGGTGTTCCACATGGCCTGTAAAAATGTCAGGGCTCACGGAGTCACTTGAAGACACAGAAGCATTAAGGTCGATGACAAAAGCACACATTTGATCCTGCTAACCTCAGCATTTTCTGTCTTGTATTATCCCGAGCACTTAAAGTAGCAGAGCATTGCACATGGGCTGCCAAGGTTAACGGTTCTGACTGCGCACGGCTTCACTTTCTGAGACGAAAATGCAATCCAGCGTCTGAAATAGGCAAATTAATTTTTTGCCAACCATGTTTACCAGAAGTTTGCACCAATATAAAAATGTAATGGGGGGGAAATCTTTGATTTTGACACGGTTTACTTAGATTATGCATTAAACCGTGCCGGCAAAATTGAATCAGACTGCTTTATTACTGTAGGTACTAAGGATCTTTACATCACTACAAAGCATGTGCATATATGTCAAGATGTCAAGATATGTGAATGCATAAATGTTGTTCTCAATCACTGTCAAATTCACGATCAGAGCCTCCTTGGTTTGGTAAAAAAAAATACAAAAAATTATTCAAGAGAAACAATGCCATGCAATCCACAAAGCAAGTGGGCACTGCAGGATGACATCAGTGAATGTGAGGTTAAAGTACAGCGCTCAGCTTTAATTTGAGGGTACGGAGATCCGTATCAGGTGATCTGTGTAGGATCTGTGTAGGAATTACAGCCCTTTTATACATAAGACCCCAGTTTAGGGGACCAGGACATTAGGCATTGATGTGTCAAAGACTAAAATAAAGAGAAGATGACACCAGCATAAACTTTGAAGGTTCACTGCAAGATGCAAACCACTGGTAAGCCTCAAGAACAGAATGATCAGGTTAAAGGTTAGTTACTAAAAAGTACATTTTGGAACAAGCTGTTATGGAAAGAGAAAAGTGTGGGGAAACACTGCTCATGATCAACCCCCTCAACCAGAGTGGAGGTAGTGCTATGGCTATGTGCTATAGATCACTGGCTATAGATGTAAATACTCTTAAAGCTGACAGTCTGTTTGCGCACGCAAGTGTTCTCCCTATGCAGGAAAAAGACAATCCCGCATGAGTATTCTCACCAAGTGAGCAAAATGTACTCAATTACATTGTGCCTGTAGCACTTGCCATTGATGCTAGCAAGAACATTGGAAGTGATGTGCTACAGATACAATGCAGTTCAAAACCCTTTTACAGAAACCCAGAAACCGAGTGTATAGCAAAGCAGGCATACAAGTCTGTGACTATGCGCCAGTTAGCGCCATTAGCTCACGTGGAAGGAATACCCACACGCAAACATCTTTTGCTAATGTGCAAGGTCTCAGTTTTGTCACTGAGTTGCCAACACATCTCTGAAGTGGACATGTTGCTCAACTCAACTCAACCTTTTGCCGCATTACCAACCAAATTATTTATCATGAGATATATAGCCAAAGAAATATAATTTTCACTCTAGATTATTTGCAGATACAAATTCATTTTCGACATTTTCAGTGTACACTGCTTCACGGAAAAACTTAAAACTGATACAGCATATTGTACATGCTACAACGGATAAATAAGAAGAAATGCTTTCAGGATTTCCCTCTGTGAAAGCATGTCTTGTATTGGCTTGACAGGTTGGTCTATTAACCCTTTGGTCTTTAAGCACAACTCTCTAGTATTATCTGTAGTACTGTTTTTACTAGGTAAGTGGCTTCAATCATTTTGTATGGCACCTCAAAACAATGTGCTTCACATATTCCCTCATAAACCCTCAAATGACCTTCCAAGATTACTGTTTTCATGGCTAATCACAGCTAATCACATTCACACTGTGATAATAATGGTGGCTAAAAATTATTCAAATTACCTAGGCTGCTGAAAGATCAAATTTTTAGACTTCTAGTTTAGGTCTTGTTTTCTGAATAAGGCACTACTTTCAGAGTATTTTGCACCTGACTGCAGAAGGATGCTCAGAAAACAGAACATCAGCATTCTGTAGTGATTAATGGTATCTGGTGTAACAGGACTCCTAATGTGTGTGACTAATAACAACAAATTAAGTATGCAAAACATGCCTTTCTGCTTAACTACTGACTTAGTTGTCTGGTAATTTGTTTGGGCTGCAAACACACAGCTCCAACATGGTATTAAATTACACCATGTTATCCAATATTCAAATGCTTTCCTTCAAGCTATTTGCAGTAATCATGAGACCAGGGAGAGTGCAGTGTAATCTTAATCAAGGTCGGATAAACAAATGCTAATTTTGATTCTGTACTACGACAAGGTGTGAGCCATTAGCAGCTGTTCACAAGCCTCACATAGTCTCACAAGAGGGGAATTTAACATCAGGTGTGATCCTTAATTAACGTTAGTTTACATTTCTATTTTATTAAAAAAATAAAAAAAAAATTCTGCACTGCTACCAGCTCATGTGACCCTGTAGCCAGCATTGTAAATACCCTTCTCCTTTCTGACAAGAAACATTTTGTCTGCTGTTGAAGGACTGTTCCCTAGCATGTTGAGATAATTCAGCTCATCCAAAACAGAGGATGATGTCAGTGCCTGAAAAAGCTCAGTGTGCAGTATGCCCTCATACTGACATGCACAATAACACAATTATGCCAAATGCCAGTGGAATTCCTGCATCTATCATGGAAATGTTCATTAAAAAGATGGCCACAAATATGCTTTTGAACATTCTACCTCAGCAGTAGGTCTATTTCTTTGCAATGGGTGCCAAGCACAGCACAGCAAATGTGCTGGTGTTAAAATTCTAGTGTTGAGGGTTTTAGAGTTAAAGGGCCATATTAACTAAGGATTTGCGGCGCTTTTATAGATGCTAACGAGACAAATAGAGTTTTCCATATTTTTTTCCAGATTTGCACTGGTATAATAAGAAAAATGCGACTTCAAATTAAATCATGACTCACGCCAAGGTATCTCACATGTTGCTAGGTATAAAAACCTAATGTTAAGCAATTTCATTTGCGCATGAACAACTCTGTTTTGATCAATGTCATTTAATTTTATTCAAGCAAGTTCCATGAGAGCCATTGAAGAAGCATTCAATGGCAAGCAGGAGCACAGTTCTTCGGTCATCAAACCTGAGGCACTGCGGCATCATAAGCCTTTGGATCTGCAAATTTCCTATGTGAAGTGACACTTCTTTATGTAGTCTTGGGAAGCTTTGCCATGTAATACAAAATTTAAGAGAACCATTGTTTTTCCCGAGGAGCAATTAGACTTGATTTCCAGTATGACACTGCATTTCTGTGGCTCTACTTTGGACTTGACTAAAGACCTTACTAAAAGAACTTATGGAATTCTTTGTTGCTTATTGAAACATTTAACACTTGTTTATTGTTCATCTTGACATAGTCATGTTGAGTGTAATGCAAAACCCAAAACCAATATAATGTGCACTCAACACTATAACAGTGCACATTTATGCCTAAAAGTATTGAGCAGGAGATGATATATGACTAGTGTAGTGCTGGCTCTACACTAGGAAAGTGGAAAATTGTGACACTACTAGTGCTTCACCTGGAGCCAAAAATGAGTGTTCTTATCTGTGCTGATGTAACATTTTACATTATGAGTGTTGGTACAGTAATACTGTCATAGTGTTAAATAGTCAATATAGTCAAAAGGAAAGTGTTGATCTAACACTTTTATGGTGGTTTACATATAGACTGGCAAAGTGTTGGAATTAACTCTGAAGGTTTTGATTTTTAGATTTCCAATTTGCAGTGAGTTCACTCCATAGACAAATTGTCATTGTCAATTGGCTTGGCAGATCTAAAAGTCACATAATGTATCATCTGACTCAAAACACTAAATATGATAAACAAATAAATGAAAACAAAATCTGAAATTGCAGAAACAAAATCAAGAAGACAGAAAAGTGACCACTTATCAATGAGAAATAATATATGTGTACTGTATACTGTGCAGAGCAAAGCACTCTTCAGTCATTCCTTGATATAACAGACTACAGCAACAAGTTATTACATTTGCTCAATTTTGGGAAGCTTTCTGTCTGACTAAAATGAATGTTGTGACATGAAACAATTAGGTCAAGTTCAGTCTGAGTGCACTCAACTTTAGTCCTTAATTTTGAAGTACCCTGACAATCAAAGTGCTCTCTGTAGCTTAATTGATAAGTCACAGTGGGATCCCCCCCCACTGAGAAAATATGAACTCAATATGCAAAAAATTAAGAGTATTTAACAGGTTCCTGTTACAAAATTTCTTACTATTATTTGCTTTAAATAAGGTTGTGGTGCTTGATAAACATTAATGCCCAATGGGATTGCTGGCTCCACATTTTCTGTTTATGAAGCGATTCATTATTCTTCATATTGAGGGGTGTGGTTGATGATTTCCATGAATGCATTTGCATTCAGCTAAATGTATTGGGTTTCTGATCAAATCAGTACCTTAAATCCATACCCCAGAACACCAAGAACAGTCAAATGCCTCTTAAAATAGTAAGCCTTTGGACCCAGCGAGCCCTGAATCCCATAATGTATTGACATTTTGTGTTTATAAAAAAAAGTCCCAACTTTTTGAAATGCAAGAAAAACGAATGGTAGCAATTAGGAGCAAGAACAAAACAAGTCATTTTTAATTTGTGACTTAATTTGAAAATGCATTTTTAAGTTCACTTTAAGTATAGATTACGGATTATGGTTATCAAAAGTAGACTGAATCCCAGGGTAAAAATGGGACTCCAACATTGTCAGCTGATTACCTCTGCCTTGCACATAAAAACTGATGCATTTTAAAAATGTGTTCACAGAGAGTCAAGAGAGTTATTCATACAAATCTTTGCATTTGTGATTGTCACTCAATTTTAAAGGTACCTTCAGCACAAATGTACTGTGGGAAGAGTACTATTTTTCATTCGCACATTGTGAATGTGTTCATGTAATACATGCCTTTAAATTAATAAAAAAGTTATTTCATATCTTAGGTTAATAATTTAATGTCCAGGTGTATTTATGTTATATGCTGCTGTTATATCTTAATAACCACAATAATTACTTTTATTTGGAACATATTTAATTTAACATTTTAGGCTTTCATATATCTGCTGCTGCCGTATATATTTAACAAAATTCATCACGGAAGATCAGAGAAAAATGTTTTCATCTCCATCCAGGCATGCAGAAGAATATTAAACCATTGCTACACAGTAGCTTTATGATGATTGCTATAGTCTAATATCACAGAATTATTTATAATAACCTTACAAATGTGTTAGTTGCTGAGACTTCTCTTTCTGCCAGCACAAGAGATGAGAAATGCCTTTTATTTTACTGGGTTGTCAGATCACAAACTTCTCAGCACTTCACTAATTTTAAATCAAATGTGAAAAGTACCTCAGGCTATATTTTTTAAATATTCATGATTTGTGATTTTAAATGTAAGCAATGCAGCTTAGTATGCAATACACAGACCATCACAAATCCTTTACTGGTGATGCGGAAATACCACAATAATTATTTAGGGTCAAAATGCATTGATATTCATCCCAGGGATGTTGTGGCTACCATTTTGTTCACTATTTTACTCTAACCCCCAGCTCATTCTAGAGAAAATGTCAAGGCTCTTTAGAGTTAATCATGCCTACAGCAAAATAATGATGGGCAAAGAGTAGTAATTGGACAAAATATGAGATCCATATTTTATATTCATTCTGGTCTGTCCTATTACTGATAATAACCACTGAATAATGGGGCTGGTGAGGAAAGATTTAACCTTCCCAGCATTGCAGATGATGCATATGTTTAAAGTAGTCATAATGTGAATGGAACCAAAAGGTGCGAAACACATACGAGTAGAAAAAGACACACACACACACACACTTCAAGTATTTACTCTGACAAAAACCAACATAAGAGAACTTAAGCAAACTGAGTGAGTGCCAGTGTGTGCATGAAAAAATTGGTCAAAAAAGTAAGGTGCAAGAAATATGAAAACTATTATTATTATTAGAAGAAAAAGAAGAAATAGATTTTAACATTAAACATAAGAAGCTCCATAATGTTTGGGACAAAGGCATCTTTTATCTTGATTTGGCTCTGTACTCCACAATTTTACAAGTGTAAAAAATGTGGCATATCAAGTGCATATTCTCAGTTTACTTAAGGGTGTTTTATACACTTTGGTTTCACAGAACTTTTTATACATTGTCCCCCCGATAATTATTGGACATATTAATGTTATGTAAATGAAAGCAGTCATATTTAGTATTTTGTTGCATATACTACTTCTTCTCTGGTGAATCTCTGCCAGGCCTGCACAGCAGCCATCTTTGGCTTGTGCTTGTTTCAGGGGTTAGGAGCCTAAAGTTTTCTCTCCAGAATATGAAACACATGTTCAATTGAATTCTGATCGGGTGAATGATTCGGCCAGTCAGGAATTTCCCAGCTTTTGGCTTTGAAAAACTCCTTTGTTGCTTTAGGAGAATGTTTGGGATCATTGTCTTGCTGTAGGACAAAGTACCGACCAATGAGCTTGGAGGCATTTGCTTCAGCTCGTAAAGTGAAGATACTTCTGAACCTTTCAAAATTCATTCTGCAGCTGCTATCAGCAGCTACATCAACAGTGAAGACAAGTGAGCCAGTACCTGTGACAGCCATACATTCACAAACCATCACACCCCAACACCATGTTTCACAGATGAGGGTGAGTGCTTTGGATCTTGGGCAGTTCATTTTTTTCCTCCACACTTTTCTCTTGCCTTCACTCTGATACAAATGAATCTGCGTTTCATCAGTCCACAAGACCTTTTCCCAGAACTCTGGCATTATGGTGGCTTGAAATGGAGAGCTATGCATAAAAAGTGTTGTAATTTCTACATAGTGAAACCAAAGTGCATAAAAATATCCCTTAAGAAAGAATAATAAAGAATCTGCACCTCATGTGAATTGTTTGATTACAAATAAAAATTTGCAGATTGCTATTCATTGAATCAAGCTCTTCAGGTTAACTCATTTTAAACACTGCTCCCAATCCACTGTCACAACCGATACAGTATACTAGGTAATTGCTTCCTGTTGGTTAATTAATGTCATTGTCAAAGTCTTAATTATTTCAAACTTCAAATATCATATAATTTGCTTATATACTGTTCCATTCATCACAACATAATTCAGTTAAAATATAGCTGGTGAGTACATGCTTTAATTCTTTTTCAGACTGTGAGTTGGAGTTTTAATATATGCAGACAGGCAACCTACTTGCATTCATTAGTATGAAATATAGACTGAAGAATTCTGTTCTCATCTTTCTTATCCCATATTCAAGTCCAAGCCCAACAAGTCCACAAAATGAGATACAGAAGCAAAAATCTGCGTAAACAATATTACAACCTGATCCCCTACAAGTGTGTCTGAACCTAAACAAAATGGACCTGCTACAATATTGCTTGGGCATATTGTGGAGCTTTAATATTGGGAGCATCATAGTTAAATAAAACCTGTCAATAATTGGAAGGTATTCCACATGCACTTTTCTTCTTGTAAAGTACCCGCAGTGCACTGATATAATTGAACAAAACAGCAAAATTAATCATTTGGAGGTTTCTTTCATAGCTACCAATGCAAAGCTGTGAAGTGCATACACATAAACAATCCTGTGGTGCAGCACTTCAAATATATTGTTTTAGACATGTTTCCGTCAGTACAAGCCACAATTTCAAATGATTTTAATTCAATTATAAAACAGGTGATATGATATCTGCAGTGATGGACATAATTCTAAATTCATTTTTGGCTTGCATTTCCATTTTTATAAAGAATCTATTGTCATGCATCAATTTTGCTGTTCCATGTCTTCATCTCTCTCCTTGCTTATTGGGATAAACTGCATAACTTAGCAATGAAATTTATTCGGAAAGGAAAAGAAACTTGCATTAAGCCTTTCACTTTACAAAGGCAAAAAGGCTCAGAAGGCAAAGATATCCCAAATTACATGTACATTGCATGCCATAATCAACCCCTTATACCTGGTTCCCAAATCTTTTCAAATATTCTTTTTAAAATCAGCAAAACAAGATTTGGGCCTCTTGTCCCTCATTTGATTTCTACTTGCTGCCTTATGGATTTCCATGCTAAATATTCCATAAAGGGCATTCATATTGCATTTTTTAAAAACTTGTTTTGCATGGTCAACCCATACAGATAATTGTGGGTTCAGAACATTGTTGGATTTTTAGTCTCGCCATAAGTCACCTGACACTTTTTTATAGCTTCATCTTTATGATTCAATTTCGAGAAAGAAATGGTTCCTCACTTTATTCCTTAAAATACTTTAAAAAACTTCCTTAAAAAACTTTACAGTGACAGGATGGGTTTGGTGTCCAATCTCTATCTGCTTACAGAGAACAGTATTAATTGGACTATGGTCTGGATTAACATGCTATCCTTCTCTTTTAGAAAGCCAAACCACCAAAGGATTAACTATAATTTTGTTCATAGACAATATTGTGTCCCCTAAGAGCTATTTAAAAGGAAAAATAACTCAGAATCCTGACTGTTCATTGCATCCCATGGCGCCTCTGCCACTTCTGTCCAAATGGTCTGGGAACGTCCTGCTGTTTTTTATTTATTTTATTTTATTTTTTTTTTACACACAATTGTAAAGACAATCCAATTGTCTCCAACCAGTTTTATCGTTAAATGATTTCCTTTGTTAAATCTTACAGAGATGGCTAGTGTTGGTTGCCCTTACAAGAGCTAAAAAGAAAACTGCTAATGTTGGAAGGCCCCATACTCTTTACCTCTTCATCATTGGTAGCGCTAATTTCATAAAAAAGGAAATGTAAGTCACTTGTTTGTATGCATTTCACCTAATTATACAATATTTTATTTTGGTCTACTGCTTTTGACAACATCACCACTGCATTGGCATTTTCTCTCCTAAAGGCTGTCTTGTAGACAAATTCCAAATACCAAATAAGGTATTTATGGTCTGTGTATGAGTGTGAGTGTGAGTGTGAGTGTGAGTGTGTGTGTGTGTGTGTGTGTGCGTGCGTGCGTGCATCTTTGTAGTGTATTATTTGTCTTGGCTTTTTCTGTTCATATAAAATATCAGTTCAAATGTTTAGTACAAATAGATAAAATAGAAAAAAATACTACCTTTCAAGAGCAACGCTGTGATAAATTTGTGCAGGCTTTTTTGTATGTTCAAGTGCCACTTTCACTAAGCTTTACTAGATGGGCCTCCCATTAGATGAGATAAAGCCATGGCAATAGAAACTCAGTGCTACAGCTGAACTAGGCTATTTAGGGATACATGAATCCATGCTGACTTAATACCACTCGATGCAAGTTGTGCTCAAGTTGCGCACTTTCAACAGGAAATGAGTCAGAATACAGGCCTACCCCAAAAGCATGAGAGAAAGTAAACCCCACTATCAAGAGAATGCAAGTTCTGAGAACATTTTCTTTTTTTAAAGGCCAATCTAATTTTGTTTGGAAAGTTATTTTAGACTTTAGTGATATTATACCCTCAGGAATAAACCATTCTTATTTAAAGAAATCACTATGGTCTGAATTCAATAGACTTGAGACAAAAGTATTGAGATAATCAGCATATTAAAGCCAACACTATAACCATATGTTAATTATGTAAATGATTCATTTTAATCAGCTAGAACCATGTAAAGAGTTACTGGGAATGCAAATGTAGGGAGTTATTAAAAATCTCATTAATATTCATCTTGGTCCTGTGCGTGAACGTATCCATCCGAACAGATGAATTAATAGTTTGATGAAAGATGAAAGTGCTAGAGGGGAAGTCTGTGGGAAACCATCTGTCTTACTTTGTATCCCTCCCAGGCCTGAACTGTTCAGGGACGACTACAAGTGAAAAAGCCCACGGACAGCCAGGGTCTGTTTACGAGGTAGCAGAGATGAGTTCAATGGGTCAACTGTTGGTCACTGACCGCTCCGATACCTGCTTTAACCTTCAGACAGAAGTGGCTAGGGGTTCAAGCGCAAGGCTGTTAATTCAGTCCAGTCAGATTGCTGAAGTGAATCCAAGGTTAAAAAATCTCATTCATCTGATCAATCTACCAGGCCGTAATCTTCCCTGTCTGTAACCTGCAAGTGACCTTAACCGCACACCCAAACATACAGGGTTACAGGAATCATACAGATAACACTCCCATGAAGACTAGGCACACATACAGTATACATATAAGCTGTGTGTGTGTGTGTGTGTATGGGTGTCCTTGTGTCTGTGTGCATAAGCAAGAGCAGTTTAGTAGTAAAATCATCTCTCTTTAAAAAGTTAAAATTCAGACAGCATGGGTGGGACTCTCTCCAGCATTATACTCATCTAAACACACACAGCATCTGTACAGCCCTAATGAAGACACACATTGGATTTTTGCCTCTCCTGAATGTATGTACCAAACCAAGTTTCAGGTATGAGAGCAATCCAGAATTAACATTGCATCAGCTTGCTCTTGTGCAAGAGTCCTCCATGTTTCCTCTGCCCTCTGGCACTGCTCAGTAGGGCTCCATTTAGACCTTTGCTTTTTATTGACCTGCCAGTTCCTTTATCCCCTCCCCCTCCACTTGTACACAGTTCCACAGAAATCACCCACTCCCCTCCCTCTCATTACTCAGTTGGTATTGCACCATGAAAATAAATAAAAACGGATTATGTAATTCATGGAAACACTATTGTTATATATGAAGCTGTGCATCCATTTATTTATTTTTTTGCATCATTAGTTTTTACCCATTTCATTTTTTGAATAAGCTTTGAGAAAGTGAATTCATTTTGGTTGATTTTAATTAAGTATATTTTTTATTTTGTTTTATATAGAGAAAGCGAGCTTGGGATTTGGACCCAAAATATGTTCCATGGTGCATAGATTGAAAAATGCATCCTTGCAGTTTCAAATTAAATTTAAGAATGATTGCTCTAGTCAATATGAAAGCATTTTTTTTTCACAATATCAGGAGTACTCCCTGAAGTCATTAATATGACCAGCTTGTAGATGTTACATTTGTCATTGCATGTTTGTTTCAGATTATTCTTTTGAGGTTGTGACGATAGAGGAGAACATGTACTGGCATTCTTCCGGCATTTATGGTACTGTGGTTTACAGTCACTTACCAATCAAACTCAGGAGCCATCCAGGATTATAGAGTTTCACTATAAAATTTGATGTCTCTAAGATTCAAAGGTGAATGAATGCTTCTTTATAGAAAAGAGTGAAAATACTGTCAAACGAAAGCCTGTAATTTCCAATGGTAATAGAATCAGTTTGTATCCTATCTATCTAAATCAACTCTCACTCTCATTTCCCCCATCTGTTTTCATCTGCAAGAGTAGGGAAGTTGCCTTCCTTCAGGGAAGCCAAACAGTACACTCCTGAAATATTTGAAGTAGCAAGCTAAATGTCATGCGTTAAACAAAGCTTGGGGGACTCTTTTAGAAGACTGTATTGATATCACTGCATTCATGTTGACATTGATAGAGAATGCTGGAACCAGCTCATTACACAGTTACTGGCACAGTAGGACAAGGGGCCGGGTGGCTACAGAGGGCAGCAAATTACCCTTCACAACTTGTATGATAACTACATATTACATTCAAAAGAGTGATGTGACTTGTCCATCTGACATTTATTATCGATGACCAGTAAGTAAATATAACACCCAAGCAGAATTTTCACATTTAGCTTTAGCATGCTAGCATGCAAGTAATTTTTCCACCAGGTTTATATATTTAGTGTCAAAAATGGTAATACATAAATAAATATAATAATTGTGCATACTTAAAATGTTTTCATGAAAGCTGCCTTATTAGCCAGAATTATATAGAAGTCTAACTATTTGTGAGTATATCGGGTTTAGATTTTTTTGTTTTTTAATTTGAGAGTGGGCTTTATGTTATAAATTGGATATAAGATTTCTCTGCCAAGTCTGTACAAGTGTACCAGAGCTGAACTCACAATAAGACATGACCACATCTCTAACACAGCACAGAGCAGGAGAAATGATGACGTATAAATATCAGCCCTGATTCATTTGTTTATACTACTTATCTTTTGAGATGGATGCATCCAATTGAGGAGTGGTTTGTGAGTAACAACTATACCCTTCTCCACACTTCCCAAGAAAAGAATAGGAGGTAAATCCTGAGACCCAAAGAAAGGGTGGTGACCATACTAATAAACAGGTCATACACAGCATTTCATTTTGTTCTTCAGCTAATGTGTTTGATTTCAGATCTAATAACAGCAGACATGAAGCCAAGTATTTTCTCCAGTAAATGTGCACTTCCCATCATAGGCTGAGAAGAAGTAAGCATGGGTTCATGCCGAGAGGTTGAAAGCCTTACTGGTCTGCTCACTTGTATTCTCTAAGCTGGGATTTCCTTTGGCAGGTGCCATTTGATGCTAATTTTCATGGAGGGATTCAATAAAATTGGCTTAATTCAGCAGATTCTGATGACCTTCTTCAGATATACACCTAGTCCTCCATAAATACTTGTTAACTATTTAGGCATTGAATATATTTCATCTGGTCTGACATACTAGCATAATTATTTTAAATGTTTTGCTCTTTTCTTTCCATCTGCAAGAGGTTAGAGCACTGGCCTCCCTCTAATCTCCTTGATCAAATTAAAGGCAGAACATCTAAAGCAATCTAGTTCTTCGAGGGTTAATGCAAGACGTCCCAAATAAAAAAGGCCCTCCATCAATTTCATCTGCCTTGGTGATGTGTGTATAGTGGCATTTGGTAATGACGGGAACATTCCAACAAATCAATAGTTATTTAATTCCCAACAAGCTCCTGAGTCCATTAAACCTGATTACATTCACCCATTTCAGCTGGGTGCAGTTATTTTTCCTACACAGGCACTTAATCTATAAAAGGAACTTATGAGAACTTTCAAAAGCAATTTCAGCATCAATCAACATAGCATGCAAGGTGTGATTTGGCTGTAATTATTTATTGGACATGGACACCAAGAGCTGAACACACCCCTTTTCACTGACCTTCCCCCACAAATAAGATAATAGAAATTCAACCAAACACACCAGAGCAATGTCTTTGGGTGTTCTGGCGCACTGTATATGCTAAACATGATAGGGCAATTCCAAGAAGAAGAAGAAAAAAAAAAGAATCATGTCAAAATTTAATTATAATACCACATTTATAAAACTCTCAGGACTAAAGGGGTTGTCATGATTTGATTGACAACATTCAGCATCACATGCAAATAAAGTATCAGTTCAAAGACTAAATTAAGTCATTGAATTTCAATGGGATGTGTCTTTGTCTAGACAACCTAAGCATCAATACCAGCACAAAGAACCAGCATAATGATTTTTTTTAATGATTAATTTAAAAAACATGCATGTGCGTGTCAGTTATACCCACTTTCCACAGAAAAGCGGAGGACCTGGAGTAAACCCACACAGACGCTAGGGCATGCAAACTCCACGCAGAAAAGTCCCAGCTGGAATTATTATAAAATGGCATATTTTAGTACTATCTGAAGTTTCATTGTAAAACAAAGATGATATTATCTGTGTGTGTTTGTGCTTAAATTGATGTTAATGAGAACATTCTTAATGCTATCTGAAAAAGTATGGTTTTGATAAAACACCTGGAAGTATTCATGCAGTTCATTTTTGAGGGCAACCATCAAAAACAAAGAGGGTACAGGAACTTGAACATAACCTCCAGCAATTGCACATGATAATATGATGCAAACATGAGCAACTTTCCTCTAAAGGAAAACTGGAGGGAAGAGCAAAAGTCTTGAGTGAAGTTATGTATGAGTTCAGCAATGTATTTTCCTTTTTTAGCTCATCAGCACTTCTGAAATAATAAGAAAATGATACCAAAAATAAAGTCAATATAATTTACTTTAGTTACAAGGTTTTGGAAAAGAATGTTGCTTTCCCCATGTTCTGGAAACAGAAATAAAACTGATGCAAATGTCACAAATATGAAAATATCTGTCAAATTAAATTTCACACTGTTCTTACACACATATATATAGACGTGTGTGTGCGTGTGTGTATGTGTATACAATAGCTTACAATATATTTACAACATTGCAATAGTACATCACATCAGAATGTTACAACTGAAGATGAATATAATTAATTTGACTTATCAAACAGAAAGCCAACAACATCTTACAACTGACCACCTGAGCAGTCGAACAGAAGTAATCTTAACTCAATCTACACAATCTTGAGGGACTGTCACTTTTTGCTGACTTTGAATATTTATTTGATGAATTTTGTTGTACTCCTCAAGAACCTGATCTCTTGTCATTTTAGTGGCCAAACATTTGCTTTATTTCACACATTGCAGCAAGAATATGTAAAGCAAGTGTAATGAGTAAGCAAGCTAATGTTAAACAGAATGACATCTTCTTAAATCTGGGGTGTCATGTAATAAATTGGCAATATACATATTTCACAAACAGAATACACAAAAATATTTGGTTGCATTTTGTATTAAAAAAAAATTCAAAAACAATGACTTGAATTTTAATTTCTTCTGTTACTCTTGCTAAGCACTGTCACTGCATTCAGCTCTATATTTTTATATCATGTGTGACTCGTAAGCAAAAAACAAAAGGGGCTGTGGGGGGTGCGGGAGGGAGGGGGGCAGGATAATTAGGCTACAGCCCTGGAGAGGTCTCCCTGTCTAGGAGTGACCTCACCAGTGATATACGTCAGTGTGGGTGTTGCCACTTCACTGGCTGCATTAATTCAACGGCAGAATGAATATAAAAACAAATGACTATATAAAGTGTTATGACTCATATTTTGTCACCAGATCAAGTATTGCACTGATAATATAATATTTATGAAATTCCCACAATATGGCCCTTACTCTGCGATATTATTATATTATAAAAAGTTACTTTGCCACCTCAACTGGTTGCGGGATAGCTGAGTCCCTGAAAGGCTGGGATGGATAGCAAATCCCCTGCCCTGTGGTCAACCTCGAGAAGTAAAGGCATGAATGTTAAGCAGCCAGAGGATCAATACAGGCGAATATAGCTCAACTACACCATTTGTTCAGCCATGAGAGATGTCAATACACAGATTAGGGTGATCCATCTTTTTGATTTCCTACTGTCTTCTCCCCGACTACATGAGAGCTTTTGCCTGCATTAAAAATGTTTGCTTTCTCGACCATAAAAATTCCAATTATTACTCTAAATGCATCAGTGTTAAGTTGCTTGTTGGAAGAGGCCACCTTCCTTAACATGCACAATTCTGGCTAAACCAAAAGATAAAACATAAGGACACTCATAAGGATGAAGGATTCCGCCCCAATAACATGTTTTAAGCCAATAACCCTGCCTTTGCCACAGCGCTTAACTACAATGACATTCAGGAATAAAAGACGACAATGAGACATTTTGTTATAATGAGAGGTGGTTTCAGGAGGTAATAGAAAAGAAATGAGAAAAGTCATTACAGCCTCAAAAAGAAACGATTTCAGAATTCTTAAATGGAGAACAGACTTGTTGAAACACCTAGTTTGTCAAATGGGAAACCTCTATTCATTTCACTTGCCATCTAATAGACTAATAGACTATAGAAATTATACATTTTATTTTATGTCAAAGCATAATCCTGAACATTACCTTATACATAATGTAAGCATATAAGTAATATAGTATATAAGTACATAATAAGTGTTGTCTTGCATAGTATTATGTACTTTAATGACATTCCAAAACTTGAACAGTGGACTGCACTCAGAGATAATAAAATTCATATGAATGGTTGTCACAAAGTCACAAGGCATTTAGTAATATCTTGATTTTAGTCCTCAACAAGTTAATATTTTTTCTTTTAATGTTTTTGGACTATCTGACTATCTTTTGTTACATTGCAAAAAAGTGACAAAACTAAAATAAATAAAAATAACATTTTTTCATTCAATTTTATGAACAATTTTATAAAAATAGGACAAAATGCTTTTGCAGAGCGCACAACCTTTAAAGGTTAGCATTCATTTTATTAGGTGTAGGGCAGCCCTGCTCTTTAATGATTAGATGACAGAAATGTTGGTTCATTATCCCAGTAAGTGGTAAAAAGTGGTAACTTTAGTCTTCTGTTGAAATCACTCTTAGCTTTAGCAATGAAAAAGCACCAGACTCTGTTATTGAAGTATCAGGTGGCCAACAGTGCTCTGACTGCATTTAATCAACCTCTTAAAAAAAGCAGAAGGTGCCTGTGTAAAATATCGCACCAGTAATGTAACACCTACACTAGCAAGAAATACCAGTGAGAAACAGAAACACAATTTTATACAGCAGAGCTGAATGAATCAGCTTAGTCAGGGTAAGTAGCACCCTATTACAAGGGCAGAACTGTGTTCAATAGGTAGGTGCATGAGGGTGTTTTGACTTCTCCCATGGATGCCTGTGCAAACCAAATGCCACTCAGAAATTGTATGGAGGTTCATACAGTGTTGCAGTGTATGACGATTTTAGAAGGACGAGGCCTTAGGGCTAGACAGTTAATTTCCTCTGCAGCTACTAACATGGTAGACTGTTGAAGTCACAGATTTAAAGCTGTAGGTGTTTCACAACTGAAGTTAATGCAGGCAGCTCTTACTGTATAAAGTCATTGAGGCATAGAATCACCAACTCAGCCATTATACTGTATATGCGTTGGAATTTGGAGCTTGTTGTGGCTTTTATACGGACATGTGAGACACTGATTTTAAAATTCAAAAATAATAATTTCACTTTGCTGCCAACTGCATCACTCTTAGATCCGCTCCCTCAACACTAGATCCCTTGGACCTCGAAGAGATCTGATTAGTATCAATAATATGGATGGTACATTCTCTTTCACTCTTGCCAATCTGGCACTCCCCTTTTTACATTTTTGTGAACATGCTAAAAGACCATGTTCTCCCAATGATTAAGCCTCACAAATTCATCCCTGTGTTTGTTTGTTTTCTTTCCTTTACAGTTGTGCAAGATGTTTCTGGTGATTTCTGATCTGATTTTTTTTTTAAAGTTATTTTGTGAGTCAAAGTTAAGAAAAACATGTTTATTTAATCCAGGGCTAAATCTTACCTGTCCAGAAACCAGACCAGGATTTTCTTTAGGAGTACTATTCTGGGGTTACCCATTGGCTTGAAGGTGCAGGCCACATCCATTTCAAAACCGCGGTCCTGAGATACTGCATCTTCTTTCATAGCACCTCATAAACTCTTTCCCTCACCCTCTGTTCTTTCAGTGCTCACCATCTGTCTGTCTATGCCCTCTGGTACCCCACTGTGAGGGGACCCTTATAGTCCACTCAAGCACCGAATGATGTCTCCACCACTGCTAGAGTGGCATTTCCGTTGCATTTTTCAATACTTGAATATAATTTCTGTACTTCAGACCTGTACCATTCTCAGAAGTTATCACAGCGACTCTAAATGAGTGTAAAATCTGTAAAATCCTTTTTTTTAAATTAGCACACATCTAACTTAGAAATAATTCTTGTCATTGGATGATTATTGTGAAAAGCAATTATTCACATCTTCCTTGAGATAAGCCAGGACACACTGCAGTTGTGGTCCCCTACAGTTATTTACTGAGTGCAGCACTTCTCAGTCATTTCACCTGGAGAAAGGGCTGTCATTCTTTACCTAGCATGTGTACCTTATTACATACACTTAAAACATGAATGAGTTTTTTCATCAGCCTTAACACATGGCACATTCATGTGTTAAGAATTATCAAACTGTGAAGGCTGTTCTTGGAAATGGTACTCATAAGGCAATATTATGATAAAGAGTAATGATATTGTTTCACAGATATAGAAATAGCAGGAAACAAAAGGTGATGTCTAAGGTGCTACATGAATTCAAAATAATTTTCAAAATTTTGTTTTTAGTCTGTCCCTCAGTGTGGATCAAAAAATGACATCTCCACAAAATGGCTGCCCCTCATAATTTAATTCTCCACACATGTACAGGAGATTGTAAATGAAAGAAGCTATCTTGCAGGGATATTCCTTTTGTCTGGCTTTCTGCAGACATGACATCGCTTATAATCAAAGATATGAAAACTCTTTGCATTCTAATCCATAGTATAAGACTCTTGCTCAGGCTTAAACCATTGGCTTAAGGCATGGTAAGGCACAGAAGGCTTTGCATGAGCAGAGAACATTACCAGCGGCAAAGACGGATACCAGTCTTTTCATTAATTTATTTTCTTTCTTCTGTTGCCGGAGCTGTTCTCATGAAGGGCAAGAAAGAGATTCAGACTCTACATTGTGTCAGGTCATGCTAGCTGCTCTGCATGGCAATACATGCAGAGAAGCTAGCATGCTAACACACAGGAAAGGGGGAGTGAGATAACCTACCATTGGTCCCTCCTGTATGACTTCAGAACTATCATCAGTGTCACACAAAAATATCTTAAAAACTATCATCTTTTACTAACTGTTAAGTCACCATACTGTTCTTTCTGTTAAATCATTTAAATAGTTCCAGAAAGTCAGTCATCGACTGTGCATTGTGGCTCCACCCTTTTTAGCACGAACATTTTAGCCATTCACCATATAATTCTTTTAAATATGGGAAGTGTCCTTTTAAGATGATTTATTCAAATTTGATTGTTATTTCTGATTGGCGGTACTGATCTGACATTCCCTCCTATGTCCTTCCTTCGTCCTAACTGCTGCCCTGGTAAAATGCAGCCTAGGAAAACTGTAGGTAACAGACAGTGTTGTTTGTGACACAGCTGTCCCACTGTTTCCTCATTATTGATAACCAAACAATGTTTCATATAGCATTCAAAGCATTAGATCCAAGCAAAAAGATCAAGACTGTAATCAGGATCAAAAACATGCATTTTCAAAGTGCTATTTGAAGGGAGCTTTGATTATCAAAAAACTCTTGCATATAGGATTTATTTTTCCTGGTATACCCAATATATTCTCTATTGTATATCCAGCCATTATACTATACATTCAGTGACTTCATTATTTTTTGTACATATAAAGATGCATACACCAGGGCGCAATGTCACACGATGTTAAATAAATGAAACACCAAAAAAGCCATCGTACTTCATATTACTCTGTGCCCAAGTCAAACAGCTGAAAGAGCAGCACAATGGTTTTGTTTGCAAGCTGCTGCCTTCTACTGTCCAGCTGCTGTGAGGAGCTACACAGGGTGTAGCCTTGTTCATGCTCCTTTTGTTCAGCTTCTACCTCTGCTTCCTGCAGTGTATAATTTAATACTGCACTGGAAATTGTGTAAACAACTGAAACAAAGCGACAGCTGCTCCATCGTTGTCCTACACCTTATGGACACAGTGAGGTATACCATCTCTCTCACGCACCCAAACACCTGGAAGCTCACTTACAGAGACCCATTTCAGATGAATTCTTAGTCTGTGAGCTTGAGAATTCATTACATCACTGGTCCAGTGCAGGGCATCGAACAATCACATGCTGCAAACTTACAGTACTTAATTTAGATTTTTTTGCTGCTGCTAGCATTAGGGCGCAGCCATCTTGGAATAAGCTTGGCCTTACGTCATGAGAATGGTTCACCTCGGCTGTTCAAGATATTGCTACTCTTGGACTCTGATGTTCAAGGAACTCAATGAATCAAGAGGAAAAAATGTAACAGAAAGCCTAAGGAGGGTTCTTTTGTAGTACCCCAGGATGGTGAAATGAGGACAACGCAAGTAGGCTACTGCATCGCTAGCTGGCTGCTCTGAAAAGGCAGACAGAGGTAACAAATAATGACTTAATTATTATTAAGTCAGATTATGTCAGATTTGGTTTTTCCTCTCCATTCTTTGAGCTCCTTGAATGTCAGCAGTCTAATTGTAACAATATTTTCAGCAGCTGAGGAAAACCTTTTTCGTGGCATCACAACCTAGCTTGTTCCAAGATGGCTGCACCCTAGAGCTAGTAGAAGCAAAAAAAAAAAGCTAATTATTGCTAAGGAAATACAGGTAAATTTCAGGTTTGAAAGCAGGGCAATATCTTGTCTAACCTAAATAGCAAATGAACCAGAGTCATTTTACTTCATCTCCACTTTAAAGTAGTGAATAGAATTTGAACAGCGCCATTACACATCCTTTATCCCTGAACATTCCATTGCAAATGCCTTGTCCATTTTCCTCTTATATATATAGATATATATATATATATATAATACAGATCTTGCACAAGTGAATGCCATAATATTGATCTCTGAATCAATTTGAGAATATTTTCTAAGTAAAATAAATCCCTTTTTGAGGCAGAACTACCTAAAGCATCACATTACATTTAAAGGTCTGTCTCCCTATCAACCTCAATAGCCTATTTTGGCCTTTAAACAGAACACCGTTAAAGTCCTCTCTCTGTAATAGAGACCTTGGACTGTGGCACAGTGGAGGCTGGGCCCTTTGTTTACTGCAGGTGTCAAGCACTCTACACCCTCATTAGACCAGTGTGACTGGAAGCAATCGAGAACTATGTGCTTTAATGAGGTGCTCGCTGTAATGATCCTGATCCAAAAAAAAAAAAAAAAGGATTCAATGCATCAGGGAATCAAGTATTAAAGAGTGCCTCTATCCACGGCTACACAACACATTTTTCCACTGAACAAAGGAGGAAATTACACTGCAGTGAATTCCTGTCAGGACTGAAAAGGCAACATGCAGCCAATGTTCCGTTTCCTTTGCTCTCACCTAAGCATCAAAAGAGCAGAAAAAAAGACATGCTGAGAACTAAAAGCATTTGAAGGTTTGAATCACGAGAACACTTGCAAGGTTCTGAGCAATGTGCATTTGTGGAGCACCACAGTAAGATACAAAACACAATAATGAGGTCAAACAAAAATCTCAAGAAAAGAAATGGTAGCAAGAAACCAATTGTCCTTCCTTTCCTTAACAGGAGTAGCTTAACACAGGCTTTTTGTTTGATTCCCAGTGGAATTGTTCTGTCATTTTAACCAATACTGCAGGCTGCACTGGCTTTTTGCAGTTTTAGAGGAATGTACTTACAGATGGCTTGCTTCTCCTGACAAAACCTACCCTATTGACAAACTATCTGTATTGATAACCCTTCCACAGGGAGATAAAAAAGCATTTTGTTACAGTGTCAGCCTAAACAAACCTGATTTTATAAGTAAAGCTAAAAGGAAATGATTAATTAATGAAATGTAAGAAATTAGCAAATTTAATATGTTATAAAATGTAGTACTAAGATTTATACAATTAAATGACAAGGATAAGGAAGAATACAATAGACTTGAATTACAGTAATATGGAAAAGTGGATTGAATTAAAGGACAATTTCATGAAGACTTTCTTCCTTTTATTTACATTTAATAAATAAATATTTTTATATATCATATGTGTGTTCATTTTATATATAATGTAATTGTCTGTCTTTGTAATTCTACTGGAGAGATGGAACACCATTATTCCAAAATATATTTGTTATATTTGAGCGCTGTCTAATACGTCGGTCCAACATCTCTCATAAGTGTACAATTGGGTTGAGATCTGGTGACTGTGAAGGCCATAGCATATGATTCACATAATTTTCAGACTCATCAAACCATTCAGTGACCCCTCATGCCCTGGGGGCATTGTCATCCTGGAAGAGATCACTCCCATCAGGATAGAAATGTTTCATCATATGATAAAGGTGATCACTCAGAATAACTTTCTATTGATTTGCAGTGACCCTTCACTCTAAGGGGACAAGTGGACCCAAACCATGCTAGGATAAAGCCCCCCACAGCATAACAGAGCCACTGGACCCCCCTCACTGTAGGGGTCAAGCATTCAGGCCTGTACTGTTCTGTTGGTGTACACCACACATGCACTTGCTCATTTGTCGAGAATATGGTGGATGAATCGTCAGACCATATCACTTTTTTCCACATCTCTGTAGACCAGTGCCTATGGTTTTTGCACCACTCTCAAATGTGCATTCTGCTTTGTAATGAGGGGTTTGTGCGCTGCAACCCTACCATAATATCCCCCTATATGTAGTTGTCAACCTTTTCCTCTTGCCATTTTGATCTAAATTTGAGGTCAACTGGGCCTGCTCAGCATTTGTATACATGCCACAGAGCATGATAGAATATTAATTGCATAATTGTATTATGAAGTACAACTGTATGGAAGAATCTGCATTCAATATGTTTTGCCACTCATTTATTCATTTTTTTTCCCGTTCATTTTTCACCTGTAAATCTGTTCATTCTGATCAATGTGTCTGGGTAATTCCACAATGGACAATGATTATGTGAGAGATCAGTAGGGGGGAGGGGGGGGGTTAACATAGTTGAAGGAAAGAATAGGGCTTACCACAAGCAATTACAGGGCCACTCAGATAATATAGTAAAAAAAGAAAGAATGTCATTACCTACACTTGCAGTACAATGGCACAATTATATTTTGTGAATAATTAGTAAATAAGCCACCAAAATATCCTAATCTTAATATTGTCATTCATTGCTGCTCAAGATACCTTTCAGTGTGTTATATCAATTAACTGTAATAATTATATCTATGGAAGTCAAGTACATTCAATTCAGTTGGGTAATTTTCTGATAAAGGAGTTCATTAAATAACATAGCACAGTACTTATTGTTAACCACAATATTTCAATGTTGCCTTTATACTGTATATATATATAGCTCAGTGACTTTCAACATGGCGCTGTCATAGGATACCACCTTTCCATCAAGTAAGTTCATCAAATTCCAGCCCTGCTAGAGCTGCCCCAGTCAACTGTAAGTGCTGATACTGTGAAGCGGAAATGTATAGGAGCAACAACAGCTCAGCTGCAAAGTGGTAGAACACAAGCTCAGAGAACAGGACCAAATGAGTGCTGAAGTATGCAGTGCATAAAAATCATCTGTCCTTGGTTGCAACACTCACTACAGAGTTCCAAACTACCTCTGGAAACAGCGTCAGCACAAGTACTGTTTGTCAAGAGCATCACAAAATGCCAAGCGTCAGCTGGAGTGGTATAAAGCACACCACCATTGGACTCTGGAGCAGTGGAAATGCATTCTCTGGAGTAATGAGTCACGCTTCACTCTCTGGCAGTCTGACAAATCTGGGTTTGGTGGAATGCATAGTGCCAACTGTACTGGCCCAAATAGTGCTAACCCTAAAGTTTTGTGGAGGAGGAATAATGGTCTGGGGCTGTTTCTCATGGTTTGTGTTAACCCCCTTAGTTCCAGTGAAGAGAAATCTTAATACTATAGCATTCAGTGACATTCTAGATATTTGTGCGCTTCCAACTTCGTGGAAACAGTTTGTGAACTGTGAAACATGGTATTGGGGGTATTATGATTCAGGCATGCATGGCTGCTGTATGTAGTGTCTCACATTGAAGATGTAACTGCTGATAGGAGTAGCATTCTGAATTGTACAAAAGCATCTTATCTGCTCAAGTTCAAGCAAATGCCTCCAAACACATTGGATGGTCGTGCATCCTACAGCAAGACAATTGTCCCAAACATACATTTAAAAGCAAAGGTTTTCAAAGTCCAAAACTGGAAAATTTTTAACTGTGCAAGTAATTCCTCCGAACTGAATCCAATTGAACATGCATTTATTATGTTGAAAAGAAAACTTAATGCAACTAGCCGCAAGAACAATCAAGAGCTGAAGGTGGCTGCAGGTCAGGCCTTCTCAGCCCCTGCTGATGTCTATGGGTCACAGATATCAAGCAATCATTGCATGCAAAAGATAGGCAACAAAGTACTAAACATGAATAGTTTCATTCATTTAACATTATTATGTTCAAAACATTATAGTGACCTGAAATGGGGGGCTGTGTATAAAACGTGCTCTAATTTCTCAATGGTGAAACACTAGTATCGAATACCATTAACTAAATCCTAGAATGTCCACTTTAACCACATGTGAATTGTTTGATTACAAATCTAAAATATTCAAGTACAGAGCCAAATCTAGAAAAAAAATCCAGATCAATTGCAGGCCATTGTACAGCAGATTGCTAATTTAAAAGGAATGAAAAGTGGTAATTTGATTGCCTATTAATGAATCCAGCTGCACTGCACCCACCGATAATATATTCAGCATAATCCAGTCCATTATGCAGGTGCGCTGCATGTGTTGCGCAGTATGCTCCTCGCCTCTGGTCACGAGAATATCAACATTCACTAGCCAGGCCACGCAAACTTCTAATCATCCATCAAACTCTTGTGATCAAGCTAAGATGAACAAAAACCAGAAATGGCATTGGCACTCCAGGAACAGGGTTGCATACCCCTACTCTACAGTGTTGGCCATGGGTGCCAGGCACCATGGCACACATTGAGATTTGGCTTGTGGCTGGTACACTGTGTTGTGGCTCTCCTACTAGTGAAACATTACTTTGCTAATGATCATTGTGCAACACAGAACATTTTGCTTTGCTTTGCCATGAATATGGAAATAAAGCAGACATTTCATACAACCGGCATAACTGAGCTGTGAGGTATGTGGGTGGGTGCTGGAGAACAGCCTAGTCCAAATCCTCAATCCCACTTTTAGGATTAGGAAATTAGTTTCCATGGACACTCGTGCAGTTATTTACAACAGTTAAAAAGAGCAGTTAAAATATAGCACACAGCCACCAGCATTACTGTTGTGATTTCACTAAGTATGGATCATTTAGAGAAGAAATACAAAATTTGGAAAAGAAATGCAAAAAAAAAAAAAAAAAGATAAAGATATTTACATATATATTCAATTTTTTTTTGTTTCAAGAAGAATTGTTGAGTATGACTCAGAGAGAACAGACAAATACAGTATCCTGGCTTCATGTGCTAATATTAGACTCCCCTCTAATAAGAAGAGAAAGCCCATTCTCTACAAATCAATACAGTCTGAAGCAGTCAAAATAAAGCCTATAGTCTTAATTGTGCACGTGATTACAACAATCCATTAATTTATGCTTTGTCCAAATAACATTCACTTCAGACATGGCAAATGCAGGTGCTGTAATGAAATGCTTTAAAAATGTGAAATTGTGGTTTGACTCAGCTCTTCATACAATGCAACCCCTCATATTTCAGTTTATAAAGATGGCATGTACTGCAATCGGCAAAACTCCTTGGACTGCTGGGACTGCAAAGGCGGTTCCTTTATTAACCGAAATAGGCCCTACAAGCTAACAAAAGCAGTGATGTGAATGCGTATAAATCATTAATACTGTGATGTACACAGGATGAATTTGCTGCGTTAGCTAGAAACGCCGCGCCTGCACTGCAGGAATTTCAGGACGGGAATTGGCTGCTGTGAAATGCACTCCATCATTCACTGTGCTTCCGATAGTCTCTCTCTCTCTCGCTCTCTCTCTCTCTCTCTCTCCCTCCCTCTCGCTCTCTTTCTCTCTCTCTCTCTTCCTAATTCTCTCTAAAAATGGTTGAAAATAAAAACATCACTGAGCTTTGCAAACAATGCTCGTTTTAGGTAATGTACATGCAACAAAAGCTCCGTAAATGTCCATCATATTGAAGTATACTCTTTAGATCTTAGGCTTTGGCCAAAAACTGTAATCCCAGATCAATTAGGCTATAATTAGGCTATTCAGAAATTTAAAATGTTATAAATGACGGGGTGAATTCCTTAGAGTAATTACTATGAGGCCCTTATATATACAGAAAACACAATGCATTATTAAATGCATACATTTTAATATTATACCTAATATATGTAATATTTTTTACTTTTATCAAATTTTATTGAATTGAATAGTCAGCAACAAAGCCCGAACACATAAACCTGGGGGAAAAAAAAAGAGATTTACACTGACTGTCATGGATCTCAAAGACCAAAAATGTGTGCCATCCTGTAGAGTGTTCAATACTTACAGTACAGTAAGGTGGACCCTGTATGATCAGCAGATCTCAGAGAACCTTAATGGTACATAAAAAATTGAAATCTTTACCACACATTAGAGCCTTTGCCAGCAGCAGGCTGTGATATATGGCGGCAGAGGTTTAAGCAGCCTTTACACAGCATTCAGATTACAAGAATGAGCCCACAAATGCACACAGAAGTCACTCTGCATTACATAATAATGACCTTCCAAACTGAAGTAAATGAAGCCCCCACAGTGCGAAGCTGCCAGCTTTAAAAGAATCCAACTATGTTTTTTCTGCATGAAAGAGGCAAGCCTTTTTTTCCCTCCCTGCCACCGAGCATTAATTGAGCAAGGCAGGCATGTTGCTGCCTCACAGCACAAATTGCCGATCAGGGCAAATCGAAGCCGTTTCATTCCTCTGTTCTTCCTTCATTTTGGTTTCCTCAGATCAGTAATTTACCAATGTTAATGCACAATAAGAGAGGTACTCTCTACCATGCATTTCATAGTCAGGGCTACCACTTCAAAAGTGTTTGTTCTTTTTTTAAATGATTACTTTTAAAAATATTATCACTATGAGGTTTCTAAAGCCAAATTTATAACTATGTTTGGTAGGAATGACACAATGAGGTAATTGGCAATTCCGTGAAGTGTTTTTTTCCTCTTGCAAGCAAGAGTGGGAGTGGAAAATTCAGTGACCTTAAGAGAATCAGCAATGTTTTAATCAGAGCACTAAGTTCCAGCATAAAATACGATCAAATGGCACAACTCAATGATTCACGTTGATCAAAACAAGCCAGTCTTTTTAGGTTTTAAAGATGCAGGGCAGTAGAAGATGGATTAAAGGACAGAGGATTATAAATACATTTTTTTTTCATTCTCAAGTCTAAGTCAAGAGCAGTAATAGTCAGTATCACTTCGCCATCCTCCAATGAATACAAACTGAAATGAGCGTTCATTATTTCCATGACACGAAGATAAATCAGAACAAGATGAGATTTAAAAATCCACCTTTTCATCGAGTCATCTACTGTAGCACGTGCATTCATTTGAATTAGACTTTCTTTCACTTATTCCCATAGCAGCAGAAGAAATGAAATTTAAAAAATACTAAATACTAATAATCATAATAATAACAAATAGCTTAAATTTGTTTAAAGTTAAGGACATCATGGTTAAACAGAATTGCGGCCGCTGTTCTGTTTTTACTGCATGCTTGTAGAACTGCAGAAGTAGAACTCCACAGCAACAACAGAGTGATGGATCAAAACACGGGGAGATCTCCTCACAGCGTGATACTGCAATAGAGAACAGGACGAGAGGCACAGGACGGCAGCCACCCACACACTGCGTGGACATTAAGCCTGCTATTTTTCCTTTAATTGCATTCAGCAGAGCCTTGCCTTGACAGAGAAGGGGGTGTGTGTGGGGGGGGGGGGAACTGATATGTAAAATAAGTCAATAGCTTTGGGTTGCATTCAGTCAGCAGTAAGTGAGCGATGTTAGAAGAGAATTGACAGAGTTCCTCAGGGGAGCCACAATTAAACACTCCAATCTGAAACTGATGACAGGACCATCTATTTAGAGACTTAGGAACAGTTGTTAAATAAAAGGTAGAAAGTTTGAAGTTGCTCATTTCGTGCTCCTGGGATATTCAATCGGGTCTAAAAGAGACAGAAAATTGACAGCAAGTCTTGCATTGCAATATTATATAATTATAACATATGCAACATTAATACACTTAAATTAAATTAATATACCAAATCCCAAAATTCCATTCTCAATGATAGGACAACTCAAAAGCCGAACATTCATAGATTATTTTTCATTGGCTGAGAAGATCTTTTTGATGCAATACCCCCTAAGAGGGAACTGAGTCTTTCAGTTGCCGGACAATTACTTCAAGCCAGCTGTAAGAAAAACAGATGGTGGGTAAGCATTAGTAATCTCTCTCTCTCTCTCTCTCTCTCTCTGCCTCTCTCTCTCGGTCTTTCTCTCTCTCTCTGCCTCTCTCTCTCTGTCTTTCTCTCTCTCTCTGCCTCTCTCTCTCTCTCTGAATATCTCTTTCTCTTGCTCTCCTTCGCTCAGTTTACTTCCCTTTTGGTCTCTCTTTCTTTCTAAATGTGCTGGACATCAACAGCAGTCAAAGGACAGTTGTTTTGCTGAATTTCCCCTGACTCGCACCCATCCAATTTAATTTAGGGACTACTACCCTGACTGCAAATGGATCCACTCCATTTCCATAGAAAAAAAGAACATCAATAGCCAAAACAAATGCACATCATGGGGAACAGCAGAGGCTAATAGTCCGTTTCACACACACACACACACACACAAACAGGAACACATGCGCCAACAAATTCAGAAGCAGTGCATATGGCATAACATTACCCCACCCCCCCAGCCCCCCTGCCCATGCCACCCCCTCAGCACCATTTCATGGAGATAGCTCCTCCTGTCTGAGAAATGCTCCCTGGTCATATATTAACGCTCAGGCAAACACAAAAACACTGGGCCAGGAGGATGAAAAGCCTTCCTGTTTGCGGCAAAATAATAACTTGTGTCAATTACGCGGGAGCAATTAAGAGGGACAAAGGGAAGCAGAATCCCTTGAAACATTTTACAACAACCACTGCATTGAGACGTGCGGCAGGACAAACACTGTAAAGTCTTATGGCATTTGAGATGCATTATAAAATATGAAACCCTGTAAAAGCGCTTGCAAAAATAATACAATAGCAATCCTGGAATTAGATGAGCCAACTTGTAAAGCATATCTTGAAAAGTTAACATATATTATACATTAACGAGCTAACAAATTCATGTATGAAAGCCAAAAATGACTATAGGCTAAATCTGTATATGGAAAATGATTTGATAGGCATTCACATCTTCACAAAAAGGAAAAGTTTCATGCAAATTGAGACAGAATGGCATTGGGAGCATTGCTGTGTATTAGAAGTTTATTAAAATTTTATAATCAATTTGTAGATTGCTCTATAAAATATCAGTTAAGTTTATCTGCCCTGAAGCCCAACTGCAGGCAATTTAGAGTACATTAGACAAAATCTTCCTGGTGCAGATGCACAGGAAGCCTTGGAAAAGAGAAAACAAATGTCTGAATATCACGAGAACTGGTATTTATGTTTTAGAAAAAGGAATACCAGAACAATAGGTAAAATGTTAACTAACAATGCTGCCTGATATGCAACTATACAGACTAAAATATAAAAATATATAAAATATATCAGAATTAACTTTGCATAAATGCCCAGATTAATAGTTGTCAAGCAGCTGAACTCACTGATTATTTTGGTTCTTAAACTGGTCAGAAAAAGATGGCAGCCTCTTTTTCCCACAACAAGCAACAGATGATATTGCACAGTATTTGTGATTACATCAGAAATGATAAATCTTTTTGTAGAAGTAAATAATTTTTCACCGCAATTGACAATGGAGATTCATTGGCTGTTGAGATTAACATGATTACGTGGAGCACAAACCTCTCTTCAGGTGAAGTAGAATCAATGCATTAAGCTGACACAAATAAATGCTAAGCAAAATTCCAATGCTTTATGGTTCAATTTCTTTCCATTAAATTATATCATTGGATGGGGATTGAATCTGTTCAGTGCGCCCTCCATAAAATTATGAACACTCAAGTAAAGGAATGGCACAAGAAAATAATAACAAACCAATTGCATTAAAGTTTACCCACATAAACAAATAAATATCATGGATTTATTGGACAGGACACCGCAATGCTCACCATTAAAATCAGTAAAAAAAAATAAATAAATAAATAAATAAACTCATTACTATTTATAAGCTGAATGGGGAGGAAAAAACAACAGGAATGGTGCTCTGCGGAGAACACATATTGCTAACCATCGGAGGACTGGATAGTTCAGCTAACGCTCCAGAAATGTCCACACCTGAGCAGGTGTCTGTCCAAGAGACTTTCAAGGTTTACACATATATACTAAAAAAGGATTTTAAAAACACTACTTAGTGTAAGCAATATGACCAGTCAGACGACTACACTGCTAGTTATACCTGCACTGTTGGCAGACCACGCGTACCATCACATTCAATGCATGGACTATATTGTTTTGCCTGCTGAACTGTTATAATCCCCCTGCCATCCGGATGCCGCATTAATCATATGAACGTCCGACAGAAACAGTAAACCATTTATACATAAACTGTGAAACAGGATTTCAGTTTATATGATTGTCAGTGTAGCAAACATAGATCTGTAGACAACAAGCCGCACTGCTATATACAGATAGAGATCCGTGCGCACAGCCACACAGTCAGCTTTGCATATCAGAAAATAACATTTTTCAGAATTTAGAATAGGATCCAGAGCAGAGGCAATCATAAACTGTGCCCACCATACTGCATTCACTGCTGTTTGACACACAGAAACCGCTGCTGGAATATCAGTGGAAAAAACCCCTTCCACAAAACATCCAAGTGTCTCTGATAAATATTGCATGATTTATGTAGTTGAAACAAAATTAAACCCATTACTTGCCGCTTCTTCTCACCAGCAAGTACCATACTGTTATAAAATTTGATTAAAGTTGAATGTACTGCTCAGTTCTGATTTGGTTGAAATACTGCATATTAGGATAGCAAAAAAAGAAAGAAAGAAAAAATAATAACAAAGACATACATGTGGTGAATAGACAGCAATTTGACATGACCCATACAGGGTGAATCCAAAGTCTTTGAGAATTTTGGAATTGGTGCCTTTATTTTTATATACATTTATGTATCTACTGAAGTTTGTCATTATAGTAAATATTACTCAGTTTGTGAGTTAAATGACAGCTGAACCATAAGATTTTTTATTTTTATTTTTTTCTCATGATTGACCAAATCAAACCAAATAAATACATAAATAAGTAAAATATTTGCTTTCCATGACAGGGCTAGATTAATTTCAACTATGTTGTGATTTGAAAAATAACATATACATATAAACTTTACAAATGCTGAAGATATAATTGAAACTTGGGTACTAGTGTCTTCTGAGATCTTCTATGCATAGTAAAGAAAATTCATTTCAAGCATATATGCTTCGATTCCAGTTTATTGCGGTTAACCAAATTTTAGAGGTGCATTTAATTGGATTCAGTGATGTTACTGTATATGCTTATATATGCTCTTTTTTTAAACAACCCATGAATTTGTGCTGCTCTGTGGCCGAATGCACTCATTGTTTAGAATTTATTTTCAAACTCTAAGACAAAAGTATGACATGCTACATAATGGAAAAAAAAAAAAATCCAATAAGCAATTGTGTTTTTTGCAAGTCTAAACTTAACTGTTTATTCACATGAAGTAACTGATAAAATGAATGAAATTTACAAATACTTTTCTTTAGAAATAAAGGACTAAAATCAAAATATACTCAAAGATTCAGCGTCTCCCTTTCTCAAAGAATACAACTTCTTATGCCCCATGATAGTGCTGACATGGCATCGACATACAGCATCAGTCAACATTTAAAAAAATCCAGTGTACCTGGAATAATGAAAGCATTATGTTCTCTCAAACGTTTATGGTTCCAGGACCTTATACTAATTCCAACGGCATGGAGATTCTAAATACGTATATATATAGCGCCAAAGATTCGGAATTCCCAAATAAAGCAAGCAAGCACAAGGACAGAAGTGACTACGTACCAACAATAAATTATAGAAAGAGAATATAAAATTTTATAAAATTTACCAACATTTTTGAAAATACACTTTAAAGTTATCACATAATTCAAGAAAACCTTTTTAACTAAATGCAGCTAACAGAGAGCTGCTATATAAAATATAATTAAATTTTCACACAATGTCAGTGTGAAACATCTAAAACACGTTTACTTTTCTAACAATGTTAACCTGCATATCGATTTAAAATGGTAAAAGATATTGTGATAAAAAATGCTTCTAAATAGCATAACGTAATGGAAAGTTTTTTTTTCTAATCATTTGCAATTAAATTAACTAGTAATACAATTTATGAAGCTAAAGGTAAAGGTTAAAGGTCGCACAGAAGGCTAATGGTTGCTCAGTGTAACAGAACAGTGGCAAATGAGATCACAGTTCATTCACAGAAAAAAAGAATGTGCACCAGCAGAGAGTAACATTGGATCTGACATATTTCAATTGAATTCTGAATTTCAATCACCTTCTGAAAACTCATTAAGGGCAGTGAGAAAAAATAGGGAAAATCCAGATATAAATAGTCAAAACCCTCAAATTGTAAAGACACACAATGCAATCTATGCCAGAAAAACACACTCAGCTAATGCCTTTCCTATTCAAAACAGGAAAATGCAATTTTACACACATACACACACACGCACATACTTACACAAACAGTAAACAATGCTGAGCACATATGAGGATATCACATTTCAGTGTAGCTCTTTTCATACATTCTGCAAATGTTTCCTCAGCAATATGAACTCTGAACATGAACATAATAATTGCACTTCATTACATCAGAAAGTTCATTTGAAAAATTCATATTTATAAATAATAGCATACTGTTACAAAGCCCACAAATGAATTATGTATATTAATTTAAACATATATATAAAGACATATATTTCTAGGTATTACCTTGTAGTGTGGTAGAAGCTCTCTTTGTTATATAAGTATATTATATTAAAAGAAAATCTAAAGTAAAGTATTTCAAAAGGCAGTGGTTCATTTAATAAACGAACAAAGTATGGCTTCTTCTGTTGATTCGTATTTTATAATGTGTTGCTGATCTGGAAAGAAAACACTGAAAAGTGTGAGTGAGTGTGTGTGTGTGTGTGTGTGTGCGTGCGTGTGTTTGTGTGTGTGTGTGTATACTGTAAATGCACCTGTATATACATACACACAGACAGACAACAAACTTTGCTGAAACACAACACTGTGACACAAGCACATTCACCACCACAACAACAACAATATAGCAACATATTTCGATTTTGATCAAAATTTCTCAACCATGTATTCCAAACCCAATTTGTTTTACAATAAAAAGCTGCATTGACTTGGAAAGCTGAAAACAGAGACATGCTTACCTGCTGTAAGTACATGAATGTCAAGGCACAGGAAAGCTGAGGACACATGCCCACATTTGGCAGAGCGACGCACGTTGCTCCCGAAAGGGGATGCTGCATCGTGTTTCTGAGAGGTCTACGTAGAGCAAAAGAAGGGACTTGCATGCGCGCTCGTCTCGTTGTCTTGAAAGCTGAGTTTCACCGGTCGTTTGTTGAGCTGGCGGCAGTTATGTTTTGGAGGCAAGAGCGCGTGACGGGATCCGCATGTGCCAGCGTGCGCGTATGTGTGCAAGCGTGTTGGCGTGTGTGAGAGAACGCCGGTGTTTGTATGTGAGTGTATGTTTTTGAGTGCGTGCGTGCGTGTGTCTATGGTGTGTGTGTGTGGAGTGTGTGTGCGTGCGCGCGCACGTCCGTGCGGATGGTACAGAGCGTCACTTCGCTGGCTAAGCCAGGGCCCCCCCGGTCAAGTGAGGAGACCGCGAGAGAGGAGCATGGAGAGGAGACGGACCCTGCAGCCTGCCGCTGGACGGATGCAACTTGCCTGACAGTTCAAGGCTCAGGCAGCGCAGCCGACGCTTTAGCTGCTGACTAGTGGAGAGAGACTGCCTCCTTTGCGGGGGCTTCGCTCGGCTGCTGCTGATGCTGCACGGCTTCTCATTTGTCAAATGGGTCCTAGGGCAGAGTCTTTTTCATTCACTGAAATTTCAGCGCTGTTCTGAAATCCCAAGGGAGGGGCAGGAGGGGGAGGCAAGAAAAGGGGGCTGAATCATAAATAGCTGTTGAGGTTTTTTTTTTTTTTTTAAACCAACTGGCATTGTCCAATTGGAACTGAATTGCCCTTTTGATATTATCATTTAGATGCCTCCCTTTGTATGACCCATCCCTGACACAAGAACAGAGCTGAGGCTATCCATCTCCTATTTAAATGAAAGGACACTGTCAGCCAGTTTATACAGTACAATAATAATCTGCAAATTTATCTAGGGCTCCTATCAAAAATTAACGTGTTTCTTTGGAATTTTTGAATTTGAGAAAAAAAGAGAATACAAACTAAATATCACCAAGTAACAAAAAAAAACAAAAAAAAAAAAAACAAACAAAAACAAACTATTTTCACAAGTACAGTACAGTGTTTCCACAGAAATTGAAAAGGAACATGCTATACCATGCTATCTTGCATCAGGGAAATTATATCTGATAAAAAGCATCAATTATTGATTTTGTACAAGGATAGTCTACTTAGAAAATGTCAGCTGAACTAACAGTAAAATGCCATCTCTGAGACAACTAGTTCGTACAGGCTAAGCATGGTTTCAAAAAAGAACAGTTCCTGAACTGGTGTAAACTGGAAGTAAATAATTCAGTATGGTCTCCTGGTACAATACATCTCTCACAAACAGCAGCTCAAAATGACATAAACCTTGCTTTAACCTATTTTACCTAGTAATTCTACAAAGGCAGATTAAAAGAGATCAAAGATTTATCGGGTAAAATGATGAATATTTAATTAATGTATGGAAGGTCTACCTGACAAGGGCAAATTGTTGTTTTTGAATTACCATAGGGACTCACCTTAAAATAAAGAAAGACTAATTCAGACCTTTTCTTTCATCCTATGTTTCAGTTTTTATAGCCTCTCTGCTACTTAAATCATCAGAAACTGGACTGGAGAGGAAAAATTGCAGAACTTTATTATAATAATGGATAAAACGACATAAAATCAATGTTTTGATGTTTGATGAACTTTTTCCTTTTTAAAAGTGTCCCTTTAAAAGAAAGATTTTTTTTTTCTAAAGAGAGCTGCAGAGCGCATGACTCTTCCTCTGTGTCCATTACATTTCCTTCTCCAGTTGCCCCCAGGCATTTTTTTTTTCACAGTAACATGACTGTGTTCACTGTATTTGTGCACCTTCTCTCAATACCTTTTTTTAAATCTTATTATTACATATGATGACATCATTCTTTAATGTTATCGTAAGGCACTCTTATATCAATTAATTGTATTCTTCCAAGGTTCCCTTCCAAATACTACATTTTATTTGTTCAATAATGTACAGTGTATGCAAAAATGAAGGGCACTACAACACTGTGGAGCTGCTTCAGTCCACTTGCATACCATCTAACTAGCCAACACTCCAGCTCAGAACTCCAAATTCAAATATTCTTCCTCACATTCAATCTTTGTTTTATAAACTTAATGGCCTTGCAGATAATTACCACTGTGGAAGTGTTAAGAAATTCACAAATGCTCTGGCTTAATAAGGAAGTGGGGGAAAATATAAAAGTGATTTATCATTAAGCGTTTTCTCAATACTAATGACCACGGCACACTCTTTTGAAGTCATAATATAAAATGAGCGGGCTTAGCAAAGAAATATAATTAGATTCTTGTAAAGAAAAGGCATGTTTCTCCCTCTGTTGTTCTGCAGGTGACAGATGATCACTCCCAATGTATTTCCATGTCAGGAACGTTTTTATAAAGCTGCTTTTCTCACCAGTTTTTCGCGCAAGGATCAAGACATTGTGAAAACCTACTCTTACCCCAGGCAAAAGAGAATGACTAATTTTCTCTGTCTATCAAGTACAGTGTTATTTTCATTGACTCCTGAGATATTTCATACCACAAGGTCCTCAGGGAATATACTCACGTTAACACTCAGGTATCCTTTCAATTTCAGCCCTCTCTCACTCTATCCCTCATTGAAAACAAAACCCGTTTTGATAATGAACAGTACTCATCTTATCTTTCTTTTGTTTTCTTAATATAAAAAATGAGAAATACATAAATGCATACGCAGAGGAAATATAAGTACCATCTCAAAGAACATAAAAATAATCTCTGTTTGGGGAACCATGCAAGAGGAAATATGAAATAATGTTTTATTTTTGAAGGACATTTGTTTTCTTTTTTTGTCTTTTTATCCAGTTTCACCAAAGTGCCATATGTGCTTACACTTGGCCCACATTCACAGCTGCAGGCAAGAAGTGAACCTTCTGCGTTGCCTCCATCCCTCTCTCCACATGTTTAATGCAGCAAAATAACCTTCCAGCAACCCCAACCTGATTAACCGCCATATACAATCAACACACAATGCAATCATACTGCCACCCATGTGCTTTAAGTACTTACATTTGCCACACACCACACAGTCTATTGTACCACATGAATATGCTGTATGGAGAATACTAAACAAGATGCATGATGGGTATTTTGGCCTATCTGACAGTAGGCACTATGTACTGAACTAGAGGGTGCGCTCATCATGTACAAGGGCACACCTTGAAGATGAAGACATCAAATTAAAGTGAAAAGTCACACTATGATTACGTGGTGAATGTGCCCACACATGTATCATGAGGGTGTTGCTAAGAAAGAAAAAAATTAAATATAGTGTGTTGCATTGAATCAAAATACACATAGAATACATAATCATCATTCACAACTGAAATGAGTAAGAAATCAAGCAGACAGAAGTTGCGCTTACAACACTGGAATACAATGTCACCCAGATAAATTTGTGTGCATTTTCTGTAAGCACTGGACATGCCTTTGTGAACTGCACAATGGGCATATACATGTCTTTACATATTTCCAGGGGTTCATTATGTAGTGTGTTTCTCATCAAACCACTAATCTGCCCAGCAGTGAATAGATGCTGCAAAAAATGTTAAGGTTTTTTTTAATTTTTTTTTTACTTTCCATCTTTTAAACTTTTAGTTTATATTACATGATGTTTTTCCATATTACATTATTGATACTGTATGTATAGATTTCATTATTATTGTATACTATTTAACATGACTGATCCTCGCAATGACAACAAACTTCAACAGCAGCTGATGTGTAACATATGCTTTAGTCTTACCAGTACATGAGTTCTTGGTTCATCACTCCCTTTCCATAACAAAACCTTTAATTCTACAGCAGGATGTCCTCCAAGAAAACATATAGAATGATGTTTATTTTTTTCTTTACATTAGCAATAATTTATAATGTTGACTGTATGATGAAAGTTATAAAACTGAAGTAAACTGTATAACCTGTAAAACCATAACAAAGGATAAAGACATGGATGGTAACATTTAAACACCACAATTCTGTCAATGAGGTGGCTGTCTCTTTATTTTATTTTTTATTTTTTACAAGGATAATCACTAAAACTATAATGAAATATGTTTATGAAATACAACATGTTTTTAAGTGCAAAGTGATTAAATCTGTAAATCTGGGGTTGGGAAGGAGGCAGTTGAAAATGTGTAATATTTCATAGGGTCTAACAAGTAAACTAAACAACTAAACTGCTGATCTAGGCAGTTTAATGAAACCATGCCATGCGTTCAAAAGTATCCATAAGCAGCACTTAACAGTTTGAACAAAAACTGTTCTTTAACACAGGAACACACATTTCGCTGAATGAGCCCCCACTAGTGGTATATTAACGGAGGAAGAATGGTTCTCTCCAAGTCCCAATTTAGTTAGTTCTTTGAACACCCCCATTTGATGTCAGCTTATATATACTATGTTTGAGCTGTGCTATCAATTAGGGCAAGGGGACAGTGTGGCCTAGTAATTAGAGCTGGGGAATGGGATACTGTCTTAATTGTTTCAATACTGAAGTTCAGCTGCTGAAGCAATGCACATGAACTTCAGTGGAAAACAATATGATGCCGTGAAACAATTTATCCATTCCAACTGATATGTGGTGAGCTTAATGGTTGATATGTATTACTCATGTAGGTGCTACACAAATGGAGTGGTTTGAACATTTATTCACACAATACACTGCTTAGAGTTCACTTGATTTTTGAACAGCACTGCGTGCTAGTAATTGAGCAGAGAAGGCACACGCCTATAATTATAACGGCCATTTCCAAATTTGTAGATTTCTAAAATTATATGTATGGAATTATAGTAGATCAATGTCAGCATAATTCAGTCGCAACCACAAAAACTGGTACCAAGGAGTCATCTGGCAGCAAGAAACCCTTGCAGCTTCACAACAAAGGTTGAGACAAACAATGATGATTTGTTCACTTTTGATTCCACGTACAGGGGTTGGCAGCCTCTACTGGGCTGGACTCCACTTTACAATGAGAAAGGATATGAGCTTCACAGCATTCTGAACTTTATCTTTCACCAAGATACACAGAGAATATATCATAGAGAAAGTAAAAATGAACATAAATATTTATCTTCAATGTAAACAAGAGAACAGATTGGGCTTTGTGTAAACTGCCCTGATGTCTATTTTTTCAGGGGTTTATTAAATACTGTAATTGTTATTGCTTTATAATGGAATGAAATATAGCCAGCAGGCAAGACATTCCGTGTATTTTTATGTCTGGAGATTTCATGCAGCATCTTGGATCCAATCAGGCAAAATAACTTTCTTACTCCTTACTGTGGCTAGTAGATAATTTTGCTATGATCAGTATTTATGAGTTACCAACACTATGCATGTGCGTAGCTAGTTTGTATAGCCGTGCAAAATTATTTACCTAACATAGATTAATATGCTTTCAAGCATATAAAAAAAACATGAGAGTCCAACTGTGCACTCCCACAAAACATCTGATAAGTATATCATTATCCTCGTCTTCCATTTCAGTGGTAGACTATGGAAACTGGTAGCACACCCTGCACAATACACATGCTCTTAAAGGGAGGTCATTTGATCAGCTATGAATAAATGCAGCTGCACCATATCCACTGATAATATATTCAGTATAACCCCGCCCTGTGTCCAGGTGCGCTAAATGTTATACGCAATGCACTCCTGGTCAGGACCATACTAACAACCACAAGCCACCATGGGCTGTATTTTCACGATCTAAGCGCACGGTTTAAAGCGCATGGCGCAAGTGCATTTAGGGCGTGTCCGAATCCACTTTTGCTAGTTTAACAGTGGATAATCTGAGCGCAAAGTAAGGCACGTGGTTCAAAGGGGTTGTACTTAGTCTCTTTATTAATCATAGGCGTGTTTTGGGCGTAACATGAAATAAACCAATCAGAGTGTCATCTCCCATTCCGTTTAAAAGCCAGGTGCGCTTGCACCTTAGCGGATTGCTATTATAATGGCGGATTTGCCAAGTAGTAGGAAACGGGTCTGCTCATGCGCGAAGTGAAAGCGCATGAGCAGAGCATCTACAGCAACGGCAGGTTTCCACAGAATATTATATAATTAATATTATGTTAATATATATATAATATTAATATATTACCAATATTATGACTAACCATTATGACGTATTTTTTTTGAAATATCGCGCGTTGTGCACCCGCCTATGTAGCCGCATATTACTATCTTAATAATGCGCCCTTAAAATAACAGTAAAATACTGCGCCATTGACTCAAGACCAGGTTTTTGTTGGTTAATCGCGCAGTCGCTTTCCGCTGCCTCAAGATAGCAATGCGCCTGACCACACCTCATTTTAAGACCAGCACGCCCATGGGTGTTCAGATGGGCGTAAGTACATGTGCTATTTAAACAATGTGAGCGCTGGACAGGAAAATGACAACTGCGTCGGTCTGAAACTAGCAAAGACACTTGCGCTGCGCTTGGCACCACTTTGCGCCGGGTGTAAGATAGAGCCCCATGTGCGTCCAGTGCACCATGTACCGCACCACTGACTGTGCCCATGCGCCGTGCGACACTGACCTAGGAAAACAGAGCACAGACCTTTCAAACATAAGGTAGAACGTGAATGGTTCCATACTCTCACACCATTTTTCCCTGACTTCAAGGCTCAGCGGGTGGTGCGTTACACTATTTACTTGCTTGGCACATAGGGTGACTTACGTAACATAGTTTTGCACATTATCTGTTTGTACAGCTGGACATTTTCTGAAACAATTCAAGTAGCTAGCTCAGTGGTATAACATCAAAGCACTATTTAGACATGAACACGACACTCTCTCATTGATAGCTGAGTAACTTAAGCGTAACACTTGTGGTAGGAGGATGAGGAGTTATACACGCAGGAGGAGTTTTTAAAAAAACATTTTGCGGGGATATTGAGGTGGCTATATAGTAAAGTAAATAAGTTCATGACACATGAGCGGTGGCTGGTAACAGCAGAAAATATGTCAAATTTGCCATATGGGAAATTTATAAAATATTTTTTTATATTCTGGATAAAAAAAGGCAGGGTAAATTGGCAGATTTATTCAAATCCACATACTGACAATTGCAGTATTGAGAAGAGAAGAGAAACTCTGACAGAACAAATGCTCTGCAGGAAGGGAATATAAGCATTTAAAAATGGGTAATTTACTGTGCTGTGAAAACACAGGCATAAGCACTTAGCATCTGTCATGAATTAATTTGCTTATATATGGAAAGGATAAACAATGACAGCTGTGCGGTTCTCATGATATACTCGGGGTACATATGAACCCAGACACCCTACTTTTCATTCACTGGTAAATCATGGAACTTATGTTGCTACAAAAAATAACTTGTGATGTCTTGAACAGAAATTAGGCATCCTTTTCAATGAGGAAAATGGTAACACACACCTCCTCTATAACTAGGTGTTCGGTCCATCTAAAAGCAGCTAGCTTCAAAAGAGCAACATAATGAAAAGAAAACAGTGGTTATTCCTTCCACATGATAAAATTCATGATTTAACGCATTTCTTGAAACACTGAATGACACATTTAACAAAATGCTTGAAGCAAACTATATTTGTATATATTAAAGTGTCAAATATAAACAGGTTATTATTATGCTGCATGTTATTGGGTTGTGTTTTAACACAAAAAATAATGCTCTAATAAGATCCTGCATGCAGCTTGTTTCATTATTATTAATTAACTAAAAATGACTTGAAGGTAAAAATAAGAAAAACAGGATGGCCAGGTAACAGTTTGCCAAAAAAGTACCTAAACAATCCTCTGGCATTCTGGAAAAGGGTCTTGTGGACAAATGAAACCAAGATTCACTTGTATCAGAATGATGGCATGAGCAAGGTGTGGAGGTTAAAAATAACTACTTAAGATCCTGGGAAAGATGGTGGGGTGTTATGGTTTGGACATGTATGGTGCTACAGGTACTGACTGACTCATCTTCATTGATTAAGTAACAGCAGATAGCAGCAGCAGAATTCATTATAAATTGTACAAAAGCTTGTTTGTTATCTTATTTACACAAGATCACACAAATGCCTTATTAGACAGAACTTCATCCTACAGCAAGACAATGATCCCAAACACACTGCTAAAGCAACAATGGAGTTTCCAAAGCCCAAAACTGGAAAATGATTTAAAGGCAAACTCATTCTCCTGATCTGAATGAAAATGAACATGCATTTCACATGCTGAAGAGAAAACTTCAGACAACTATCCCCGAAAACCAGCAGATGAAGATGGCTGTAGTACAGGCTGAGATGAGCATTACCAGAAAAGATACTGAATATGTAACAAAGTACTAAACATAGCTACTATTATTTGCATAACATCAATATGGTCCAAACATTATAATGTCCTGGAATGGGATGGGATGGGGTATCAAACATGTTTTATTATTCAGTAGTTTAAAACATTAAGCTAGATGTATAATCATTTAACTAAGTTTGTGAACATATAACTACATGTTTTGAAACAAATTTGATTAAGCATTTAATTAAACTGCTCCCCCTACCCCAATGCGTGATCACAATCTCCAACCCAATCAAGTTGTTATACCTGTATAGATATTACTGGTGAGCTTTTGCGGCTTTTAACCTAAAATAATCCAATCTAACTATCTGATTCCTCTATGGTGGATTTCGATCTAGAGTATTAATATGTAAGGGTAAATGTGAGTCCGTTGTTGCAATAAGTCCCAACAGGTTTATGCAAAGGGCTGAACAATCACCCTGAAAGCATTTACTTTGAAACAACTGACTCACTCACGCTGTACATCTCACAGATGCCATGGCTACTTTCCAAAGAAATTAATTATCTGTGACAATCTCATATTTATTCTGCATATTTATACATGTCTAACTTCTGTCAAACATTATTCCAACAAACAGCAATTACAAAAACAAAAACAACAGCTTTTAGTACAGAGGTTGCTCACTATACGTTGACCCATTATTGTCATTTTGCAATTGAATCTTGACATTTTTGAAGAATGTTTTCAGTTTACGCCCTGTTTTCAGACCATGCACTCATGTTGATTCGTCCCAAATACGGCCAAGTCTAGTGCTGGACTACTTGGATATATATAGAGTGGGGGCGATGTAACAGCAATAAACAATTCTAAATGACAGATAAGAAAATAAAATGAAATTGCATTTGTACCTATCCAAAGTTTAGAATTACATAGGTCTGTCCACAGTCTTGACTGAACCAGATTCTGTTTTAAGTTCATCTGCCTTAACACTGCTAGTGTCATTGTAAAATTATTCAGAGATGCTGGCAGTACCATAGAGGCCTACCATGGGTTTGGTTGCTGTAGGAAAACATGAGCATGTAGTTTGGTTTAGTGGAGTTCTCCAGGGTTTTTTACCCACTTCTGGACAATTTATTTATCCAAATCAGCAAAGATCCAAATATAAGTCAATATTCCCAGCTCAAATACATTAGTCCTCTTAATTAATCCTTTATAAAGTACAACAGTCAAACTCAACAATGTTCAAAAATGGTCTTAAAAAATGCAACTCTAAGCACTCATTTGTACACTATGGAGGGGACTGGGGAGGACAGGATGGAGGGATGGCAAGGCCATTGGTGTCCAGACACCAATGCAAAGAGACATTTCAGAAAGCTGGGGCAAATGCTGTGGATGACTTCCCCCATTCTTTCACCAGGCAGGACCATTAGAATGCTTTAGCTTCCATTAACTTGTCACTTTCTCTTGCAGCTGAGTTTGCAAGGGGACCGATTTGTTCTGACAGAGTTGTGGGCTGTCACATGCAGTAACGATTCAGCACAGACCAACAGTAAAACCCTCAGAGCTGAAAAATCAAGGATGGACCGGAGTATACATATCGTCTTCCTCCAGAGGGCACTGGGCCAAAGTTCACAAGAGCAGGTTCACCACATTCTTTGAAACAACTGGAAAACTTTGTTTTAAATATTATAGGTACACTGACATATGTACACATTATACCAGGTGTAAGCCCTTAGGTTCTGTACAGTACACTGATGCATTATATTAATATAATAATGGTACATCAAAAGCACATCATGCATGCACACATTCATGAAAATAAGCACAACATGATCATCCTCCACCGTGTAATTATTTGGGGAAAAAAAACACTGAGAAATTATGCTCCTAGCACGGTTTGAGGGCTTTTTTTTCTTAAATATCCATTTGTTCTGAGCAGAATCTGAATTTTAACATTTCTGTTCTTTTATTCCTCCTGCAACATAATGTTCCGGAACAAAGAATGAAATAAAGCAGTTTTTTTTGTTGTCCTTTTTCTCCCACCATGCAAGCACTGAAACCATCCTAGTTGCCTGCCTCAAAACCTTTTATATTTGGCTTTTGACTGTCGTATTAATCACAACTGCCTACATGAAGCCCCCACCCCATCACCACCCGTTTAGAAAAAGAAATGCATTCTATGGACGAATTAACTTGGCATGGCTAATACAGCACCATGGCAAAACAGCCGTGCTAGAATTGCTTTGATATAGGGAAACGAAGGGGGGAAATCCCATCGGAAGAGACACGACTCTCACATCACTCACAGCAGCAAAAGCAAATATTCTTATAAACTCCTGGCATTTACAAGGTGTAGGGGTAGCAACAGCTACAGAACTTGTTGAAATACAGGATTTCTAAACTGCATAAGTCACATCCAACAATTGACTTGAATATACGGTAATGTCAACATTATCAATGCTGAGAGATAAAAATTAGCATTGTTTGCACTAACAGATCCACTGAAATAGCTACACAGAAGCCAAACATTAAAAATGAAATGATACTATCCACCTTTACTGTGACACAATCAAACAACCATGTAGCAGCTGGGGGAAGAACTCATTGCAATAACATGCACTGATGGGCCTACTTGTTTTTAGTAAGAAAACCAAAGGCATAGACTAAGCATCACCAATAATATTTTAGGCTACGCAAAATACCACCACCATGATATAAATAGTGTGTTACCCTAGGTCTTCTACCTCAACTTTCACCTAGCAAAAGCAAACACAATATGATATCCTCAAATTCCAGCTTCCTGTCAAGGTTCAACTCAGCCATCAAAAAAAAAAAAGCATTGTAAATGGACTGCATTTATATACGCTTTTATCCAAAGCGCTTTACAACTGATGCCTCTCATTCACCCATTCACACACATACGCACACACTCACGGTGAAAGGTTGCCATGCAAGGTACCAATCAGCTCATTGGGAGCAATTAGGGGTTAGGTGTCTTGCTCAGGGACACTTCGACATGCCCAGAGCGGGGGATCGAACCGGCAACCCTCCTACTGCCAGACAACCGCTCTTACCTCCTGAGCTATGTCGCCCCTGACATTGTTATCCCATTGTGGCGTGTGTAGGCCTACTAGTTGGCAAGCTACTAGCAGAAATGGCGTCGCTGGTAGTAGAGTTAGCAGCGGTAACTCAAAAAAATAAAAATAAAAACAGCTATCCATTCTGTACTGAAACTTGCATATCAGTTACAAAATGTTACAGCTTTATCATTCATTCATTTCTGTACCAAAACTTGCTTAAGTTACCAATAATGAACCTGAGCGTACGATCACACCCTTGTTACAGTGCTAGAGTGGTCCCTGAAGCATACAGTCACACTTGTGTGACTAGAACACATGATTAGAATATTTATTTACAAGAGATGCAACAATAAGCATTTGAGTTGAAGCTTGTTCTTTCTAGGACTGAACACACTTATTTTCCACAAAACACTGCACCACAAACTCCTTACAATGCCGGTTTTCATCTCCTCACTTTGAGCATTTATTTGTTTATGTAAACGTTCACAGTTTCTCAGAAGTATCAACAGTTTTGAGCCGAAAAAAATATACTAGGCTACAGTTAGCTAACATTAAACTGCTAACCAAGCTGTCAAAATGAGCAAACTGCAGGCTGCCAGAAAGCTGAATATAAATTCTATAACATTGATTACAATTTTCAGTGTGTAGTATCACGGGTAAAATCGCCAGTGATCAAATAACTGAATAAACACTCAGCAGAAATGTGAAAATAATCCATGGTGTTAAATGGCTGCACCCATGTAGTTACAGTAGCCTTATTTATAGCATATCTTGATCAGCACAACCTTAAAAAAATACCATACAAAGATCATGGGTGTCAATTACAATGTTTTCTAGAATCTGAATAATTCATTTGTAGACAATGACCCCTCAGGATATAGTTGTAATGCCTATTATAGACTAAAACAATTGGCATGTAAATTGAAGATAACTTTAGTACAGACAGTTGACAAATTATCCAAATATTTGCCCATCTTAAAGGCACTGTTTATCAATCTTTTAAAAAGTGAAATCTTTACGGCATTTTTCGCGCAAAATTGTTTAGAGGACACAGCGAATGAACAGAATGAAATAGCAACTCATAGACTAAAAAATCTTTCCGTGGTAATGGTCTCAGGTACAAACATTTATGATATAAGAATGATTTGGTAGATAAATATAATCACATACAAATTCTGAACATAAATTACAAGCTTTAAAGTAATTGGTGCCCCGATTCTAGACAGCACAATGGTTTCAATTTCAATTTCAATATTAGGTAACTGTTAACATTACCACTGTTACTATAACAATAGCTTTATAGTAACCCACCTGCAGTGCAGTTTCTCCCTCCTCCTCCTCTAGCCTTCTTTTTTTAAAGAAGAAATTTTCTATACTCATCTCTGTAAAAAGCAAAAAGTTAACATTTTCATTAGCTAGCCATCAAACCTAACGTTAGCTGGGTGAATGCTGATGCTAGCTAAATGCTAGTTAGTGTTAATCCGAATAGTATTGATACTTTTTCAGTCTTGCTTAGGGCACAGGACTCTTTCTTTTGAGGAAACGTTGGAAAACAACCGCTAAATTTGACCAATTTTGAAAAACACGGAACATTGTGTTACCTGACACAGACTGCCCTCCCAAGTATGTCTGCGTTCAGGCACTGATTTTTTAGAAAGTATACTCGCAGTATGCCCTCCAGGGATGAAAATTAAAGATCTTTTTATAAGTACTATAAAATACCACTATAAGTGTATGTGATTCAGTATGTGATGAGCATAATGTAATGACATATATTTGGAAGTATACTTTCAAGAAGTACATTTTAAGCATACTTTAAATTAAGTACAAAAACTGTAAGTACACTTTAAATATTTTTGTATACTTAAATTATATTCTTAATATGCTTAGTTTTACTATTATTTAACTTGGGAATTGATTCAATTACTTAAATATGTTATACTCAGAAGGAAAAAATGTGAAATAAACATACTGCTTTTTTCTTCTATTATAGAATTTAGCTAAGCTCATCAATTAGCTTTAAAAGCTTAAATAGCTGGAGATATTTACATAACTTTCTCTCTGGGTTATTCAGCTCAATCCCGCAGCTCATTAAAAGCCTCTCCATTTATTTGCTGTGTGCTACAGTCCTTAAGCTTGTCACAAACAAAAAAGGCCAATTTTACTTTTCCCTGAGGTGTTAATTGGTGCAACATGCCACCTGCCTCTTCTTTAATTATGTCATTGCATATGAAAACGTCAATTTTCATAGCACTGCATTAACAAGGTTTCAAGCTTACTACTGATCAAGGATACTGTGTGTGTGTATGTGTGTGTGCAGGGCCGGCCCTAGGATTTTGGTGGCCCTAAGCAAATCTGTCCGAGCGGGTGGGGGGTGCTGTTGGATTCTGTCGGGAGGGGGGGGGGTAAAATCTTGATAAAATCCTTCTTACATTACATTGTTATGAAATGTTCTGTTGCCATTCCATTTGAAATTTATACCGCAAGTTCTGCGATAGGGGATGAATAACGTTATTACGAAAATAACGTTATTTACCTTATATAAACATTGGATCGTGTGGCCCCCCCCCCCCTTCCTCGTGGTCGTGTGGTCCCCCCTAGCGGTTGTGGAACTAAACAACCGCATAGACCGTTTATGCCACGGGCCGGCCCTGTGTGTGTGTGCACGTGTGCACGTGTGTGTGTACTGGAACCCGGTTCAAGCTCTACTGAAAAATGTCCAGCTGAGCTCCTTGGGTAAACGGTATCAACCTCTCCACAGACTGGAGATAATTGCACATCTAATGCTTTGATAATGGATCTGGGAATGCAGGGTCTTAACAGGAAAGATGGTGATCTATAACCCTTTCAAATATGGAATGTTTTTTACCATCATATGTACACAAGATACATAACTGATCTCGCTAACACAGACTGCTGAAAGTGCAACACATTATCCATTACACTGACATCAAACTTAATGACAAGAAGATGTTCATGCTTCAATGGCTTTTTAGCTCCAAGACTTAAAAGCATGTGCCCATTCACAATGAGCTGGTATCTAATACAGTTTATGCAGTGTGCTGTATACCTAAATGTGCTGAAACCACATGAAACCCATTTCAGTTCACACAATCCCTGATGAATCAATTTCACTGTATACACTGCAATTCAATCAATCTTTAAATTATCTAGCATCAGTTTGCACATTTTTAATGGGCAAAATTAAACCATGCTTGCATAATTTCTTAATTACCCCTTTTTACGTTTGCTGTTCTTCAGCCTAACATTTAGTTGGCTACATTATCTACACCACCTCTTACATAGCCCTACCCCCTCCTTCCAGAACAAACAAAAATGTAATAATTTTGACAAAAACAGAAAAAAACAAAAAAGAATCTTGTTATAGACATGGTACCATAATATTTGCAAGAACTGTGTTTATCAAATGACAGAATACATAGATTCTTTTAACAGCATCTGCACTGTAAAAAATTAGAATGTCACTAATTCAGGCATCAGAAACTAAATATGCACCAAATTATTAAAGAAAACATATTTATTGATATACTGGGGACAACATAAAATTATCTTCAGAACATTCTCATCACTGCTCACCTGGATTAAAAACCAGGATGCAAATCCAGTTCTCGGCAACTGGCTCCGAATGGACTGCTGCAGCTCCCACCTAACCTTGCTTATCTTTGTCAAGCAGGTTTCTTGGCGAAGACTGCCGGAAAGACAAAACTATGAACTTGGCTGGATGGGCACAAACACTTCTTGAGCATGTATAGGATGTACAGGGTTTCATAGTTCTGTCGCTGGAGGGCTGCACTGCAGCTTATTTTCCAAGTCTCTTTTAACCACTTTAAGTCACAATCTCAGAACTTGAAGGAGAAGTTTAATGTCATCAATTCACAATATATACCCTGTATGAAATACATCCCAACAGGAAAAAAGTACTTTTCACTGTGAACAGATTGAGGATTGACTGTCTTGTCTTATATGACATGCAAAAGCATATATAACTTCAGTTAACCTTTCATTTTTTGCATTTTGTTTTCATATATAGATTACAGCCTAGACAGTCTGAGGTATCACCTACTGTATAACAACACTGAGGTATGATAGATTCAATTCCCAGATGGTCCAATGCCATTGTACCCTTGAGCAAGGTACTTAACCTGAATTGCTTCAGTAAATATCCAGCAGTAGATGGATTGTACACAAAGAATATAAATTTTGTAAGTTGCTCTACATAAGAACATCTGCTAAATGCCTAAAAATGTAAAAATGAATGTACATGGAACAGTACTCTTGTTGGTCACAAGAATACACGCTGATTCTATATGCAGCACCCATGTTCATCCTACTATGAATAATTACCAGAGAGAAATAGTCATTAACATTGGCTGCCAGCATTTGTGCTTGCTAAATCAAAGGCTACCCTTTCAAAATGTAAATATCTGAGGCGTACCGGTAACTAAAGAAAATGCAGTGTTGTGGTTGTTGAAGGGAGGATACAAATGTCAATCCAGCACTCATTTAATCCAAACTGAAAGGTCACAACAAAGAGAAATGCTATATTAATTTGTTCAAGTTCACTGAAAAAGCCCATTACCACTGTATAAGCTATCCTCCCTCTGATCAGGACAACCTCATTCCCTTCCTCCCACCTCACATGAACAACAGCTTGGCACCATATATCCAGCACAATGCTGTTAATTAATAAGAATGCAACACAATGAATCTATGGCGGCTGAAAGTTTAAAAAAATGTATGCCAAAGGAAATAAAATGAGGTGATGCATGTGGGCCATGCAAAAACAACAATTATCTGGAGGGTACAGAAAACAATGGGTTAAGGACAGTTAGACGACAATCATAGAGTGGTGCTTGACTATACAGTGTCCAAATAAATGGGTCAATATCTAAATGGAAAAGGTTAGGAGCCATAAAGAAAAATCTATTGTTGTCCTCTCTTTGATCAGGTAAGGAACAGCATTGAGATTGATGGGGCCATTTGAGTCTTCACTACCAGCTATACTGAGGCACATACAGATCTGCACAGTATTTCCATAAAGCCTGTGAAATGGAGGGGATGAGGGATGAGATTATGATGAGTTTCAAAGAGATAATTTGGCTGGGAGAGGCCATCAAGCCTTGTGAACTGTCAGTGAACTAACAGAACAAGGTAGAAATTACTACCCTTCAGAGTTTCCCCCCCTCATGCAAAGCTGGAAAGATTTATTCTTCATTTGAATTACATTTCAAGAGTGAGAATCCTACTTCTCAAGAAATTGAGATTGTTGTTGCATGCTTGTTTATAACTGAAGAGCCTGTAAGGAAAAGGAAACAAACACCGGTAGATTCCAATTAAAATATCTTCTGTCATCAGACACATTCTCCCATGTACTGGTAGCTGTATCATGCAGGGTATGACATGTCAATCAAGAGGATTTCTCTCACATATCATTCATACAAAGCAACATGGAACAACAAATAAAGGCCTGTGATTTTCAATCAATACAAACAAGGCCTCCAGTTTAAACTTGAACTTATAAGCGAGTGGGGGAAATGGAATGAATATCAAAAAAATAAATAAATCTATTTAATAACTTGACCACGTAATAACGTAAACTCCCATTGAATCCTGCAAACATTTTTCTGCCAAGAGGGATACACTACTGACATCAAAAGTACTGTACAGCATTGATTGCTTCTGCAACATATTTCTGCTACATAACACATATAACATCTATGACCTCAAGAGATCCATACATCCAGTTGTTTCTATTGCAAAAATTCCAATCTTTAATAATGAACAGAGAATGAGAAAGGTGTCCACAGTGTAACATAAACATTTTAATCTTTTTTATCTTGAGTGCCAAAAGTGCTTCTTTTGTGATGTTTTCTTCTATTAAAGGAATTTTATTGTGATGACACAGAAAATAAATAACAACTGGTGAATACAATGCAATCTTCTGAAACCGTTACTTTTCTGGAGCTATCAATCCAAGCAATGGACTCAATATTAAACAGAAATGTGAAAAAGCAATGCTGCTTATTATTTTGTGATTTATTTTGAAAATGGCTAAAATATTGTAGTTCCCACAAGGTCAGTGGCAATGAAAATGAATAGGTATGACTATGCAAATTATGCATCTGGGATTCTGGTAAGACTCAAGATAGCAGGGTGTGTTATGATGTGATAAGGGAGAATATGCTGTATCCTTCTGTCTGCCCCATTGTCAAATAGCACGCCTCATGCTTTTCATCATACATGGCCTTATGGTGTTGAGACTAAAATGCGGTGCTGTAGCTGTGGAAGACAATAACTTCCCTCTCTTAACCACAAAATGCTTTATTTAGTCAATGTGTGGATGTAACTTACAGTAACTCTTTCTAATCAAGTAAGCATTTTTTTCAACTAAAATGAACTTTTTTTTCTACACAGAAGATAGTTATTAAGCTAAATGCCTAAAGAAGGTAGACCAAACACTGATGAACACTGTCAAATAGCAGCTTTAATGTGTAACCCCAGGCTAAAGGCACAGAAAGTTATTGGCATAAAGTTATTGGCACTGTAACTATCTATCAAGCACCCATATATGACTATCATTATGATGAGCTTAGAAGTAGTTTACTGATTAATATTAACTCAGTTACCTCGTCTGTAACAGCTGAATAGTATTTTTAGCATTTCTTCATATAAAATACTAATAGAGAAGTAAGAGTAACAGCGAATTAATTGTTTACAGACAAAAATAATAGATAAAAATCCAATTGATAGTTGGTTCTTAGCAACATTTACCTGTCACAAACTATGCAATTATTCCAAACCCTACCAGCATGTATTTGTACTGTAGGTTTATGGATTTAAATGTGTACGGCATTGTTCTTGCATATGCTGGGAGTATTCATCTGTAAGAACCATTAACATGATGTTGTGTTGCCAATAACACTGTAGTGACATGTGGAAATCACATATACTACACAGCATGTGGTAATGGATGCAGTAAGTGTTACAGATGAACTGAATCATTAGTTGGCACACAACATGAAAGCTATAGCACCAATCATGTGAGATTAGTTATATTTGGTGCATGCCAAAAAAAAGGAATCCGCATTACTGAACTGTTTGTTAGTCCGACAATAGTCCAATGGAATAAGCAATCATGCAGCTGTCTGCAGATCAGCTATCCGCTTAAATATAAACATCTTTGAACCATCTTTAAACATTTGAACACCTTTCTGAATTTCTTCACCAATTCATTGTGCAGTTTATAGAAAGGATGTCATGTTTTTTTTCTTTCTCCAGTATCATTTTTGCAGTCTTATTTAATAACCATCAATCACATTTTCTTTTTACAACTTTCATTGTCCAAAACACTGTCAGTTGAATGTTCTCTCTGTAACTCAGCACGTTCCTTATCGCTCTTTCAAAATGTCCAGTTCAGGTCAGTCACATAGGGCCAAGTCTGATATGACTATTCAAAGAACACTGAGGATGACAGGCTCAGAAACAAAGAAAGAGTGTAAATGAATCTAATAGTGTTTAGAGCCTGTTTTACTTGGAATTATATGTGCCAGTTTGCATCGAAAAAAAAAAAAAACTTCAAGCTGTAAGCTACGTAGTGACCTCACCTTTCTATGCTGAGTCACAAAGTGGTAGCAGTCAGGTCAAAAAGGTATTAAAAGGCTGATAGGAAATTACTACTATGTGGACCGATAGACTTCACAATCTTAGTAAATCATTGTGATTTTCTGGTCTTTCATAGACTACCTGGTAGGGATGCCAGACAACATGCAAACAAAGATAGAAATAGAATGAATCTACCCAATGTGCAGCTCTAGGGCAGATTAATGCACTGCTCTGGATATCATTGGCACCTGTAAGGGCACCTTTTCCCTGTGCAAGGTACATGAATAGATGAGATACAAAGACAAATGTGAATGTCACATGATAAAAGAGAAGGATAATACTTGGTAAGATATCAGATGAACAAAAAAAAAATTGTTGAGCACTATGTGACTATTCACTTGATTTTGGATGTGACTGATTTACAGCCACAGCCTAGTTTTATTTCTTCGTTTCTTTAAGGGACACTTTGAATCAGATTATACAATTAATGATCATACCTAATCATAACACCTCAGAAACCCATCTTATTTCTTCAGGTGCATCATTGACCAGAGAGGGTTGCTGGTGCTGGTGGACTGTTTTCCTTGAAACCACCCTGCATGTCTGCCAGCCACAACTCTTAATTTTACTGGCATGGTCAGAATTCATTACCAGACAAAGGAAAAACTTTCTTTAAGATTGTGTCCCTCTCTTCCTTACTCATACCAGCTTGTAAAATTGTGCTTACCATTTTTTTCATTAAAATTTGAATTCAATTTTAAAATATTTGTTTCAAAGCACAAATAAATAAAATAACCTTTGCCATTTGGGGTCTCCTTGTTAATGTGTTGTCACACATTAACACTTCATGGATTGCTAGGCTGAGCTGCGTAGAATTTAGTAAACCTAGTATTGAGGGTTATCATTCACAAGTGGGGTAAAAGTAAATATCGCATAGTAGATACAGGTCAAATAGTCCAAACATTGTACTATCCAGCCTATAATGTAATCAGCATTGTGTGGCCTGTGGTGTGGAAAAATTGTCACTGGATTATGGATGAGTACATTGGAGGAGCACAGTGTACTGCTCCAGTGTGGGTGAAGGTGGCACAGTGGGGACTCTGATGTTGCTAATTCCAAATTATGGAGATAAAGGGAAATGTATTTTACATCTCAAAGCAATAACTGAGCTGGGAAAGTGCCCATGAATGGGTCTACCTTATTCTATATTAGGCCATACATGTACTATAATAACAAATTAAAATAGAACACTGGTGCAATATCATTACTGATGCAGCATACATTAAATAATTTATAATAAAAGCAAAGCAAAACAGGAATTCATCTATACCCTCCACACAATGGCATCCAGCGCTGATATTTTTGGCACTGCGTCTTAATAAAACTATGAGGGAAGCGAGAAGGAGAAACTGTGGGCAGATATTTCTTGAGAATAAAATTCAGTCCAAGGATAAAAGTCTGCCAGACGGTACTTTAAAGGAAATCTGAAAGGCTTCATCACAGCTAAGTTAGCAGAATGAAACTTGTTCAATCGCATTAAGTAGGGCATGCTTTGAGTGGAGAGGCAGTGCTGCCTCATCGTTTACCTCTATCTGTGAGTATCATATGGGTATGATATATTCACCAGGACCAGCTGCTGTGTTTGCTGCTATAAAACTCTCCTTTCTGTCTGCAGGGCAGTGCTTCCCATCTGGCCATGTGCCTGAACTCCCTCTATGTGTGCCGTATTATCCAGGGACTTATTAGGTATCTGTATCGTTCCAGGCACTCATACCTAGATCACCCTAATCTGGTCTTATCACTTGAGCAGACAAAAGCATGGGATCCAATAGGCTTCCATGTAATCCATCTCTGTCAACTGCATTAAGGAAATTACCTGTCAGAAATATTGCGGTCGAGATTTTGTGATTAAAACAAACTTTAGAAAAATGCCCAAGGGTAATAGAAAAAATGAGAAAAAAATCTGAATGTAAGGCAAAACATGGGGGCTTTTCATAATGGTGAAACCGCATGAACTTTATCTTGCATGATGTTCATCCGGTATCTGTGAAAAGCAATGAACATTGCAATGAGGATTGCAAGAGGTTGTAACCCTTGTAACATTAAAATTATACACCATTGTATATACCTACAACTTGAAGTCTGTTATTGTGGTTATGTTATTTGGAAGAAAAAATGCAAGTATTGGATTTCTATTTTTGAAAAGGTTTTAAAACTTATTTATTTAGCTTACGTGTACTTTGCTGATCTCAGAAAAAATCACCTGTCAACACTGGCAGCATGCAAAAGTGACCTTGTACAAAAAGTAAATTTTGACAATTTAAAAAAAAATTTATTTAACATTTTTTATGGCAATGTGGCATTGGTGAAGGAAAAAGGCTTACAACTTCAAGGAAAAGGGCTTACAACTTCAAGGTGAAGGAAAACAGCTTACAACTTCAAGGCCACAGGCTTATTTCCCAGGTGGGTTATTGTATGTTTCAGCAAGGCACTTAAATGTGTAAATATCTAGCTGTATAAATCAGTAGTATATAATGTTTAAGAGTTTCTGCCATGTATATAAATGATGAGAATAATAAGTGTACTTGTGGAGGAAGGAGCAGATGTTATGGATTTTGGCAAGTCCAGCAATCACCAAAATAAACTCGGCAAACTGTGTTGGCGAAGAAAGAAAATGAACACCGGGGTTTAATGATTCATATTTATGGAGAAACGTTGATCGAATCCAGGCTTCAGTCTGTCTATGAATGCCTGCTGTTCCACTAGCCACTAGGTACACTCTGCCTGGAGGGGACAAACAGTACCTCACTGGCTCTCTCCACAGGAGCTCCAGGCAGAGGCACACTAATTCAGCAATTGTGGTGATAGAGGAGCACTTGATTACAAGGAGGGCCGGCTCAAAATGAGCTAAGATCCCAGAAGCCTAGAATCCATTGTCCAATTAACAGATATCTCCCAAGAGTCAACCCCCACCTCCTTCCTATCTAGCCCAACCACCCCCTGCCCACACACACACAATAGAAGCTCAATATTAAGCTGTTAGGAAGTAGAATCTGTTGCTTTTCCCACCATGAGCAAGAAATCCACTAATTGAGATTCAAAAGACAGTCTTTGACAAATCACAATTTAACCAACAAGACAGCTTGATATGGGATTACAGTACTTTATTGTCAGATTTCCTTTAGTGCAACATAGTTTTTAGGCAGTAGAATTATAGCCATAGTACAGTATGTGTGAAAATCAATTGCAATAACAAGGAAATGGCAATGAATAACACATTGGAAATTAATATTATTTCAATAGAATACAATAGAATAATTACATGCCACTATATGTCTAATATATTATCAGAACATTGAAGGTTAAGGTGTCAACATACTGCATCTGTGCAGAATAAAGTTCTCTCTTACTCTTATGTTTATTAACTGTTGCTATGATGCTGATGAATGTTGCCTGTCGGTTCCATGCCTCTTTATTTCAATTAAAATGCAAATTATTTTATTTTAAGGTACCCATAGATGCATTTACAGCTCATTGTGTAGTGAAAATAGCTGCATGTACGAAGGAGGGCTGGTTTATTTTAGTGGCAGGTACAGGCAGATGAGCAGCCTAGTTCCATCTGTGTAAATACTCACACGGTGTGTTTGCTGTCCTTTCCCATCAAAAGGCACCAAGATGTCATGCACCACTCACTGAATGGGTCAGTGGAAGCACAAAAAGGTGGGCGGACACATGACTACTGTTCAGGTTGCCATGGCTTCGTATGTCACTTACTTCATTTGAATTGTTCACCGGTAGAAGGGTCTCTGGTAATACTGTGATGATGATGGACAAGTTTAATGTCAACAGGAATTTCAGTGTTCACAGTTTTACATTAATATCAACAAGTCATATTGGTACGTTGACACGATCTTCTCTTGAACATTAAATGTGCAATTCAACATTTAATAATCAAATGTTAAACATTGTGCTATAGTGAGAAAATAAACAATGATTTAAAAGAATGTAAAGTTCTCGTTGCAAATATTACATAAGAAAGGTACACATGATTTTACTTTGCATTAGTGCAATTATAAACATACACTATTGCAGTGATATATTTTGACAATGTGTTGATACCCTGTCACTGTCAAACGACTGAAGGCCAAACCTGCTGTGACAAAACGTCACAAGCTTCACTTCTTTCAAACTGTGAACCATGATAAAGTTCTGTGAGATCCCTAAGAAAAAACAAAATGATTGCTTGGTGTACATTTGAACATTAGAAGTATTGGGACAAAAAAGGGGTAGACAGAAAAAAAAAACATATTTCCTTTGTCTGTCCAAAACATGGGAAACTAAAATGTTTCTTGCCAATGGAGGGACACATTGTTCTAAAATGGACAGGGAATTAGGAAGGGCCAATGGGTCACTCATATGAGAGACGATATAAATTATATGCATTTTACGCATACACCTCAATTTAAATGCATTGCTGCAACTATCACCTTATTTCCTCAAATTGAATTTACTGCTGTTGGTGTATATAAACTTCCTCCATCTAATAATGTTTCATGAACATTCTTAAAGAACTGAAAACAACTATAAGTATGCACTTGTGCTTGGTTATTTTATTCTGATAGAGAAAAATCCACCAGAAAGATGTATGGACAGGAACTTGAACAAACCAACTGGAGCCATGTTCAGTTCACTGAGGAGTGAGAGAACTCACACCAACATTTAACACACAGAATAAATAGTATGAAAAATAATTTTTATTTAATTGTAATTATTACAATTTTAAGAACAGCTGCATAACGCATAATTTACCATGGCTGAGCAAGCAACTGTGGAGCATGATGAGGAAAACTAGTTTTGAACTGGAAATACATGGAACTTTATCTAATGATCCAGATGTAATTTCCTCCACATTGACTTTGTTCAGCTTTTGGCACAAAATATTCAGACTAGACTCAAACAAATGTTCCCTCCAAACCAGTTTCACCCAGTTCAATACAATATTTAATATTAATGAAGTTTCTGAACAAAAATATGCCAAATATGAAGAGCCTTATGAATTTTAAGGCAAACGATATATTGATGTGATTCTGTACTCTTAAAAATAATAAAATAAGCATTCCAATTACTCATCACGTTTACTGTTATATAAGACAATTCACTTTTTGTTGGAAATCTGTTGTTTCACCTCCATTTTAGTCTGGGGAACCGACAGATGTACATAAGTATAGGCCCATTTTTTTACCTGTAACATCCAAGGTTGCAAAAAATGTGGTAACAGAAAACCACTTGAATATTTTATGAATTCTGGACATGTCTCACTTCATCCAATGCAATTTCAGTTTAGAAAAGAAAAGTCATTCAAATGAACCTGCCAATTGCTATTTTATTGAGCAGAATAAACCAAGGACATTTGACAAAGGACATGTTGTAGGAGCTGTATTTTCGAATTAAAGAAAATAATTTGATATTGTTAATTGTACTATTCTTCTGTCTAAACGTCCACTTTTAAACTTTTTTGAGAATGCAATACGATGGATGGAATCCTATTTTACAATGAGAATTCAAGCCACTAGAAGTAATCTTCATCAATTGGTGGGTGTCCCACAGGGGTCAATTTTGGGGCAATGTTAATTTAGTTTAAATGTTATTGACCTTCCAGGAGTTTTTTAAATTTTTTGACCAGTCTTGGAATGTTTACTACATGTATGCTGATGACACTGTTATATATGTGACTGCAAAGACCAGGTAACAGGTTGTGCATAAACTGACAACAGGAATTTCTGATTTCAGGTCAGAATTTCTGATTGGTATGCAAATACATCTTGTACATGATGTATAAGGTTACTCCTGATCTTCCTACTCCTTCAATGAAATAATTCCTACCACTGTGGTCAGACTAGGAAAATAAGAACTTCCATCTCAAAGGATTTTATTGTGCAGTTGCGCAGGGACGTCCAATCTCATACAAAAAGGGCCAGTGTGGGTGCAGATTTTTGTTTCAGCCCAGCACTATGACACCTGATTCAACTAATTAATTAATCATGGTCTTCAAGGTTAAGGACCATGATAAGTAGAATCAGGTGTCTTGGTGCTGGGCTAAAACAAAAACCAGCACCCACATCAGCCCATTTTACATAAGATTCGACATACCCGATATAACTGCATCACAGATCAACTGAATTTTTCTGGTCAGCCATTTTGATTAAAGCAACATGTATTTTGAATGCAACAGCCAATGTAAGACAATGTACCAGTTATAAATCACATTTGATTTAAAACTGGTGCATTAATTAACCAATTAATTTTGCTGAATGGATACAATAGAAAGACTCACATGGCTTTCTATTGTATGAATGAAGTTCCAACACACACCCACAATTAGGAACAGCAAATGTGCCTGACTGTAAGCCAATTTCTTAAAAGGAATGTGTCATTAAAAAAAATAACATTTAGAATGTTCAAACAAAGTCATACCAATACTGCTGTCACACTATTGTGCAAGACCTGTCCAATTTACCCATACAGCTATACCCAGTGCAGCCAAAAATGGCATCTACTAGCTGAGCCACTTTAACATGGTTCATACCTCTGACAAACATGTCTTTTTTTTACTGTAGCAGTACTTGATGATGCCACTGGGAAACCTGGCTCCCCTACTGTGGAGGAACATACTTCAATCAGCCTCTGGTCACAGAAAATGAAACATTTCTGATAATGGGCAACAGGTCAGAGGAGACTCGAGATCAGTTATCACTAAACGTAAGTGAGCCTTCATGGCTGAAGCCAAAGCCACTGGCTGCTTTCTCTGGCCGATAAATCAAGGATCAAAGGGTTTCATATCAAAAATAAGTTCAACCTAGCACTGTAGAAGTGGAAAGGAGTGGTACTTTTCATTTTGTTGATAAAGTTGGTGCCGGACACTTTGTAATCTTAAGATCATTTCCCAAGTTGTGCTTACGCTTGATTCATAACGGAGACCAAAACAATTGCATGTGTTAGTTCAAAGTGGTGTATTTGAATTTTACAGACCTGTGACATAGAAATCTTAAAAGAACTTCAATTTGAGTCCACATGAACATGCTTTACAATTATGCTGTCTTGCGAAGTCAACCAAATACCAGCCATTTTCCTCAAAATAGTGTTGCATTTCAACATTATGATCTTAGCAAGCATGGACTGTCAAAGTTAATCTTAAAGGATTCGTGTGCAGCCCTCAAACATGCAGTAGCTCCACATAACTAGCAGGTAATTAACTTACATCTAGTGTATATTTTACATGGAGATATGATCAAATTCACATAAGTGGGATTTTACATAAACATAACTACTAAGTCATGTTTTATTTTGTGCAAGCCTCTATTTAAGATACAATTTGATCATTTTATAAATGAGGCCCCTGCTGTCAAATTGCGAAAAAGAACAAAAAATGATTTACCACACTATGTTTTTGGTTCAGTCTTCACTATATTCACATCCACAGTGTTCCCATCCACTTAAATCTCTGTGGAATGAAATAACCTCATAAAGCACAGCATGAACTATACACCACGACAGTGGAATTAAGCAAAGATGATAACAAAGCAATTACCTAAAAATATAATTTACTGACACACATCTAAATGTTAAAGGAATGGCCAAATCATGAATAGTTCACTGAAGGTTCATACAATTTATCATAAATAACATTTACTGGTAAATATATCTACCAGTCAAATTTTTCATCAACATAAAATTAAAACAGAGCTGAGTAAACAAACGATTAAGTGCAAATGTCATGCTTGCAATTAGCAATACAAAGATGCATATGGTTTTACCTATTATGTCTTTAACCAGCTTGCATATGCAGTATTATAACCCTGAGATGTGCTCTAATGAATCACATTATAAATATCTGGCACCACAACAAAATGTAACACATAAGTGATTATAGCAATACAATTTAAATCTTTTTCTTTGATAAAGGACAGCAAACGTGTTATCACAACAAAATGTCAAGATTAGACTTTTCCAGGCTGTGTTTAATATCAAAATGCTGATGAGATTATTTAAAAGTAGTTGCATTTGTCTTATAAAAAATAGGATCAGGACCTGGGAGGCAGGTCTTGTGTTTGAATCTCACATTTTTAAAATACCAATGTGCTGACAAAAATTAACATCAACATTTTGACATTTATTACAACAGGGGCAAATGGTTAATCTTGACATTTGCTTGTGATATTAGCTTATAGATACTTGGCAGTAGAAACAAAAGAAGAATAAACTGACAAACTAATACTGAGCAAACCAACTTTTGTCATACCTATTTAAAATAATCACAATACATTTTGAAGTTCCAGTCACCTTGGAAGCGACAGATAGATATGTTCATTTGTTTTTATTTACAAGTGGGAATGCATAACATTTACTTTTTTGCATTTATAATATATTGTTAGAAATGGGATCCCATAAAAATGTTAATTGATGCTTTGCTCCTTGTGACAGCTTTATTGTGAAGTATATCATCATCCATACGGCAGGCTTTGGAGAAAAAAAAATGGAAGCAGACAGGAACTTGCAACACTAAACAAAGACAGTGGAAAGACCAAGACGGCTGAAGCTGAATCATAATGGGGTTATTCAGCAAAACAATGATCCAAAACACAAAAGCAAGCATATCTAAATGGCTGAAAATAATCTAAATAAATGTTTTGGACTTTGTGGTCTAGTCAAAGTCCTGACTTGAATGAAGCTGTGGCAGGACCTGAAACGAGTAGTTCATGCTCAAAAACCTAATAATTTGTCTGAATTAAAGCAGTTCTGCGAAGATAAGTGGGCTAAAATTCCTCCACAGTGATTTGAAAAACTGATATTATAGGAAGCATTAGATTGCAGTTATTACTGCCAAAGGTGGTGCAACCAGTTAAGTTTATGGGGGAAATTGATTTGTGATATGGGCGTTTCATTACTGAAAATACATTAAATTAAAATTTAAAAAATAGTTTTGTGTTTATTCAGGTTCCCTTTGCCCAATATTACATTTTGACTGAAGATCTGAAATCATTCAGTGTGACAAATATGCAGTAACAGTGGAAATCCGAAAGGGGGCAAATACTTTTTAATGGCACTGTAGGTTTCATAATTTTGATATTTGGGATGCTCTCCATTTAAAATGTTCTAGAATTTAGCATCAATCTATGTTTTTCTACTCACTGCTTGCAGTGCAACACATATGCTTTGGAATGAGGAGATCCACCATATAGTTTGATTCAGATTTAATTATATGCTTGATCAATGGACCATGGCAGTACTAATGTAAAAGTGTAGGGTTGATATTACTTCTAAATCATATGATATTTGTATCTAACATTTATTGAATCTGTAAAAAAATAATAATAAAAAAAAAAAAAAAATTAGGGATATTAATTCCCATGTATGTGTCTTGCGTAAGTAAACAATCACCTCCCCCTCAAAACTAAAATGGATAAAATAATAGACTCAGCACTTACCTAAGGATTAGATTATATCTAACTTAGATTATATCTTTATCGTCCATAAAGAGCACCATTATTGAATATACACAGTACTCATGATTGTGTGATGCCAAAATGCCAATGGGAAATTCAGACAGGAAACTGGCATTGTTGAGATTGGTGACAACTATTTCATCACTGCACAGGTGTTGCACACAGCTAATAGTACCCTATAAAGCACAAGAAACCATTTTGCGCTTCTATTAAGTAGAGAGATTCCAAGATGTTCTTAATCCTTTTAGGTTTCCCTCAAATTAAGAGTTTTCATGACTCTAATAAAATAAATTGTATTTCACTTTGTGAGGAATGTGATTTTGCTTATACTCATAGGATTCAGAGATTGTTTATCCACTTTTAGGAAACATAAGGGAATTAGCTTCTGCTGAATCAATCACAGAAATCACACTGAATGAATTCCCATTTGCAATTTCCATAAAATATATTTTATCATTAATTATTGTACTTTCATAAAGGAAACATTTCTACCTCTGCTTCCAGTGTATACAATAATTTATGATACATTAATTAATGTATTTTAATGTAGAGTACTCCTGATGTTCTTCATTAATTTTGAAAATAAATGTGATATTTTACCAGTTCCACCATAGCAATTCATTCAAACCAACAGTGATTAGGAAACTTCTGATTGATTCCATGGACCACACTCTATTTTGTACAACTTAATCCCTTAGCCTATGTTAAGTCTGTGATATCTCTTGGATTTTATTTTCCATATGGAGTGTATTAAATCTAAAGCTGTCTCAACCTGTAATAGCTGGAAAGTATTTAAAGTTTTGTTGCTGGGCATCATGAATGAAAAACGGATTCCTTCCACTTTCCACATGAAATATGACCTAGATAACAACCAGTGTCTTGAAGTTATGTCCTGCCTGCTCTGTTAACAGGTTTTTTTGCTTATAATTTAATTTCTACATGGACATTCACACATTAATGGTGATGGTTTTGTAGTACAAAATATGCGATTAAGCTCCCATTTTTTTATTTAGATCAATCACTATTTTTTATCTATTGTACGTGTACACGTACCATATTTGTTAAATTGGACAAAATGAAATGTGTTTTCTGTCCTATCTTAGGTGCTACTGAGAACTGAATTCATATATTGGTCTCAATCATTAAGATGTCAACTTTCAGAGCCTTAAAATAATGATGGGTTCTCAAACTACAATCCCCAAGAGCAGTCTATATAATTCCTCATTTAAATACAGACAAAATAAACAAAGCATACATATTGAGAAACGCTTTGTGAAGACACATGCTGAGTAAAGACACATGTATTTTAAATTAACTATGGAGGACAAGAAAGTTTAAAATGAAAGTCACAACACTGGAACTGACTAAAAGGCTAAATCATGTCATAACGCATGATTAAACCATAATCCATATTTGCACTGCATGACAGGTTCAGGACACTATATTACAAGTTTCCCTCTCATTATGGAAGCATTTAGTTATGATGCTGTCTCTGGCATGAGGTTAGTTTGCCTTGTCTCTCTTTCCCATGTGCATAATGGTCAGCTCATTACAGTGCTGCAATTGCTCAGCTTCAGGAGTGTGTGTTATAATGAGAGTGGCGGGGTGAGCTACTGCAGTGAACAGGCATGTGCAAGAGGCAAATGTGTGTCTGTAATGGGTGCAGGGTTATATGGTAATACTATGTGGGGAAAGTAGTTTTCAACTCCTTGTTTTGCAATAAAATGGAAGAAAACTTTCCCTCACAGTGTTTGAAAGGCTATTCTGGTAATTTGAGATAATCGTGCAAGCTCACAATGATTTGCTTTGTCTATATTGAATACTATGTATGTAAAATTACATGTCTAACTAATTATAGTTCATACAGTTATGTGTTTATTAGATGTGTCATAGAGGACAATTTATATGGTACCATTTGATAACATATTACGTGCACAATTCCTGTCTTTATTATGTTATCTTTTAAATGAACACAGCAGTTTGGGTTTAACTAAATTTCTGAAAGTTCAGAAAAGACAGTGTCAGTGACTGAAAAATTGACTGGTTCTGCTTTACCTTCAGTACAAATTTGGTCAAACCTTCATTGTAGACATTGTGCTTTTTCAAATCGTATTTAAAAATATGAATTACCAGCAAAGACCGAACAATAGTGGGGTTATTCATCTGGAACCAGTACACCTTTAGTTTTCCCCTAAATAATAATTTTATTGAAAGCACAATATATCTGATCAGCCAGTTAAAAACTGCTTCACCATTGGCTGACACCTTAAAAAAAAAAACTGATTATGTCAGTGCTTCAGTGACGTCAGTGAGTCACAAAGGGCAACATACAACCGGCTGAAGTGTTACACTGGGAGGAGGATTTTCACCTGGGAAGGCATTCCCCACCTCAGTGATGATTTGTGGACTGTGAGAAAAAATTAGTGCAAATTTAATTTTCTGGAATAAATAGCAAAACAAATGGTATCTTTTTAAATAGGAGTTATATCTGACCAATATTGTGACTGAAGACAAAAAATATGTTCAAAATGAAATAAATAAATACATTCTGACCAACATCAAGATTTTAAAAAAAAAATGCATCTGCTCTATGATCACCTTGTCAAGGATTAGCTTGGTATATCATTTTTCATATATCATATCATATCAAGTCTTCAAGTGTTGCTTTCCCCCATTCTTATAATACCACTTTAATTTAAGTGATTACATAACTGTGTTTACTGAAGAAAGCAAATTAAATGAACAAGAAAATAAAGCACACACAGTTATATGCATAATTTTAGGACAAATTAACTTTTTTTTAAGGACTGGTTGCAGCTTGAATAAAATTCTGCTGAGCTGTTGAGACACTGAACCCTGCAAAGGCTGTAAAACTGGACTTTGTTAAGGAATCTATTGTGTTACTAACCAATGAGATTGTGACTGCTTGGAATTGGACCTTTTGTGTTGCTTAACCAATTGGATTGTGTTTGCTGTCAAACTGTGAAGCTATGCTGATATATAGCTGTTCCTCTGTCTGTTCTTCTCCTGACTTTTTAAGTATATGGCACAGATTGGAGAGTGAAATTGTTCACTTATCTTGAAAATACAAACCTCTGTGTTTATTGCCCTCTTTAGTCAGAGGCCTTTAGTCACTGGAGCCTACAAAAGGTTCTGCTTAACAGCTCATAGGAGTCAATCTGCAGCATCCATTACCTGAAAGCTCAGTTTCTGTCTGGCTCATGCCTTTCCTCTGTAACAGTTTCATCTGATTAAATCAATAACCTCTTCTACACAGACATCACAAAGAACTGTGCCACAGATGGTAAAAGGCAATGAAGGATTGTTGATACCAGTATGTCTCATCTTAACAAATGCAGTGAACAAAGGAAAAAAGTGCCATCATTGCGATGTCCCTTCTCCAGCTGGCCCACAAAACAGGCCACTGGCACTGATTTATCCACTTAAGCATGTATGGGATTATTCATAGTAATGAATATCTAATCCAAAAATACTATGTTTATCTGTAATTAGATGTGTTTTGTACCACTGACCGTAGACCCAAAATCCTACTGAAGTATTGTACAATATCCAAATGTAAAGTATGTAATGGTAAATGGTAAATGGACTGCATTTATATAGCGCTTTTATCCAAAGCGCTTTACAATTGATGCATCTCATTCGCCAGAGCAGTTAGGGGTTAGGTGTCTTGCTCAAGGACACTTCGACACGCCCAGGGCGGGGTTTGAACCGGCAACCCTCCGACTGCCAGACAATCGTTCTTACCTCCTGAGCTATGTCGCCCTATGTAGGACCAATTTCCTTAAGAAATTTGTATTCTTTAAACTGATGCAGTTTCTAAATTATTCGGGTCTACCCAACTCTATAAATTTTTGCTAAGCTGTTTTGCCAATAAATAACTATTGACTAAAACTCCTCAGCTTGGATTTCAAACAAGAGCATGTTATTTGAAAGATGAAAAACACATACACACTCCATTTTTATACACTTTGGTTCCACAATGTAGAAACTGCAGCACTATTTATACATAGCTCTCCCATTTCAGGGCACCATCATCTTTGGGACATTTTAATGTTATGTAAATAGTCGTGTTTAGTGCTATATCATGCATCTTTTGCATGAAATGACTGTGACCCACAGCATCACCAGGGGCTGGACATAATCTCTGGGGATGCCCTGCCAGGCCTGTACTGCAGCCATTTTCCGCTCCTGTTGTTCCGGGGGCTAGTTGTCAGTTTTCTCTTAAGCATATGAAACACGTGTTCAATAGGACTCAGATCTGGTGAATGACTTGGTCAGTCAAGAATTTTCCACTATTTGGCTTTGATGGCTATTCTGCTTTGATGGCTATTCTGCTTTGATGCTTAAGCAGTATGTTTGGGATAACTGTCTTGCTGTAGGAAGATGCACCGTCCAATGAGTTTTGTGCCATTTGCTTGAACTTGAGCAGATACAATGCTTCTGAACACAAGAATTCATTCTGCTGCTACAATCAGCAGGTGAAGACAAGTGAGCCAGCCCCCGGGGCAGCCATACATGGTCGAACCATAACACCACCACAGATTAGAATCTTGGGCAGTTCCTTATGGCCTCCACACTTTGCTCTTGAAATGACCCTGATACAAGTGATTTTTTGTCCACAAAATCTTTTAATCTTTTAAGTTCTACAAAACTGTAACCTGGCCATCCCGTTTTTGCAGCTAACTAGCAGTTAGCCTCTGCAGTTCTGTTTGTGAAGTCTTCTGCAGACAATAGTCACAGACACATCCACTCCTGCCTCCTGAAGAGTGCTTCTGATCTGTTGTATAGGTGTTTAGGGGTTTTTCTTCATTATGGTGATAATTCTATAGTGATCAACTGTGGAGGTCTTCCTTGGCCTACCAGGCCCTTTGCAATTACTGAGCTCACCACCATTTTCTCTTTCTTCTTAATCATTTTCCAAAGAGTAGATTTTGGGAGGGTTTAGTTATGTATAAACTATGCAGTAATTTTTGGGGAAAGCAAAATCTCCCTTTAATAAAAGCTGGGAATGCACTGTAATCACATGTGAATTGTTTGATTACAAACTTATATATATATATATACTTAACACATCTGTAATTGAGACATTAATTAACATGACATTATTGGAAATCCAAGTACGTTTCTTTATGAAAGCTTAATCAAAAAAGGTAGGGGAGTTCGACTGTAAGGGCAGTGACACCACAATTTCAAATATGCTATGACTGAGCATATGCAGGAAGCTAACTTGGCAGATTGGTAGTAATAATTTTAGGAAGAGGAAATTGTCAGTATAATTTTGAATTGGAGAGTTTGAAGCAAAGCCATCAGGCAAAATGGCTTTATAACTACATTGTTATGAAAATGGCAGCAAATACAGTAACAACTGACAGTAAGGAAATGTGTGACCATTCCCTAATCACTGAGCAAATCCAATCATTTCCTTTTAGCATCTGGCTTATTTATTTGCAATTTCTCCAAGTGTAACATAATTTCCTTTGCAAATAAATAAGAATGATGTTTCATTAATTGAGAAGTTAAACTGACTTTGTGACAAATGACAAGCTGAAATGATGTTAACTTTGCCATCTGCCTATATGCAATGAATAAAAAATGAGAGCATGGAATTGGAATTTAATATGGAAATGAGCAATATCATAGTGATATCAGTAAGCCTGTTAGGTCTGGCTTCAAGGATAACATCCATGTTTTGTTGGTGAAACAAGTGATGATTACGCATTATAGATACTTATCTGAATATTGTAGATTGGTGTAATTTGTTTGTTACAAATTACACATTTGTGTTCAACGAATGATACATGACTTACATTCCCTCAGAAAAATTCAGTGAGAGATGTTCTGCAATTCTCAGGGGAAAAAAAAATCACAGCCTCTACTGTACAAATCAGCATCAAAGGTTGTGTAAAAAGTATCAAAGCACAACATATTAACTGTCCAATAAACAGTGTACACTTATTCAATACTGAATTCACATGAAACTGTTGATGAACTAACCTATTATCATTAGTTTGGTAAAATATTTTCCTTCTGATCATAGAATACATTAAATAATCAATTCCACAATTATATTTGCATTAGAATTTGGGCTCTATTGGTAATATTGGTAATTGTTGACACCTGTAAATCTGACGATTGAATCCAATCAACTTCTGACCTTAACTTTGACTATTTTACTGTGAGACTACTAAATGGTTTGTCTCCAGAGCCGGGATACCTTGTCCAATTGCTATATTAGCTACATGGCTATATGGCGCAGTCATCAAATCCATATAATGATATATGTAACATGCAGCATTGTAACCCAGTGGTTTCTACTGTGGAAATAAGTGTCAAGGTTGTCACTGAAGGCAGTGCTTATTAGATGTAGGATGAATATGTATATGAATAGGTAAATGCTGCATTAATGCGTACATGTTAACTGTTATTAATATAGCGCACAATAAATAAATAAAAATAAATAAACTTTAATCTACATATGTGGTAGGGTATAATAAGATAGGACCATACAAAGGGAAATGATCGTAAGAGTAAACACCCGGGTGAGAAGTCCCATCATAAACTGCATGATCCACAATGCAAGTCAATAGAGCATGAATATGTAGAAAACGCATGTCAGCCACATGCCAGGAATAAATTGTGATAATCACTCAAAAGGCAGCACACTTTTCAGCACACTGGGTCAGGGGCGCATGGCAATAAGCTTTGCACAAGGATTTAGTGAGGCCCAGAGTCGTGACATTTACTCCTAGACCTATGACAGTTTAATGACATGGAATTTACTTGACTTTTTTATTGACTGAAGACCGAATGTGTTGCCTTTCCTTTGTGTAAACTCCTTGTTTCTACCCTGCTTCTGGATGTCAAGGGCTCTGAAATTGGTACAGTAGAATTTCACTCCCTGATATTCAATTTAAATTCCTGGAATATACTTCAGCTGAAGAAAGGCAAAGCATTTGCCAGTAATTTGATTATGTGACAAAACATTATGATCAATTCCAAGTATTAGGTGTGTATATATAATGAGGTCAATGTTACATCTTAATATAATTTTGAAAGCCAAGTGTATGCATGACTACTAAGCATTAATGAGCACTGAAGATATGAGAAATCAGAGGAGGATTAAAATCTTTCAGCACGGAAAATAATTTTGAGCAAGACATGGAAATCCAGCCTGAAGCCCTCATGATCAAATGAAATGTTTAAAATCGCCCCTTTTGCCTTTAAGGACATAACATGGGCATCTGGGCTCCGAGTGCAATTACATATCGTTAATTGAAAAATGTTAATCTTGTCATATTCAGGGGCAGACAGGGTTAAATTGGTAAAACTGCAATTCATTTAGGGCCTTATCTCTCATTGGAATGAACCACATGATTAATCCTTAATATTCTTCAGGGAATCAGAGAATATCAGCAATTAAATTAACAACTACAAAGTTTATGCTCTGAGATTCGAAAAAATGAAAGACAGAGACACTTTAATTTTTCACAAGTTGTTACCTTAATTATCTTCTTATTGCTGGTGTCTCCTCTCCCTCATTACAAAAAACACACCCGTCAAACTGGCAGATCCCTTTAATTTGCTATACCCCAGCAACTATGTAAAACATCATCAGTACTACACATATACTTCGGAGTGTTCATCAACAAGAAATTATGCTTAAACCCAGTGCTCATAGTGCTCACACAGCTACTGTAAGTGCTGACAAAATTGCATTCCCTCAAAAACAACATCCATCAATTCTCACCACTGGAAATAGTACACCAGAAGTATAAAAAAATTGTCTTTTCCTTATTTTCCCAGCTGATCCATTGAATATATCACATCTATAAAAACGTGAGATACATAGATGAAAAACGCATTGTTGTAGTTTCATTCTTGTTCAGAAAATTACCTTTTTTTCAAGAACACCAGAGATATACACAGCTTAGTCGGTTCTAATTCCTATAGCTAAATGCCACACCCACAGAGGTTTTTTCTCTATTTCATTGATCTTTCTCCAAATTATAAAAATCTCTGTAAATTTAATCCAAGCCATTTCCAAGGAATCAAAATGCATTGTAATCTCCTAGAAACAGTGTTTTCCTTTCCTTTTTCTTTTTTTTTACAATCATGATTGTATTTGCTAGACAGTAAATTTTATCCAGCATAACAAACTGTCAAGTGATAAAGTGATTTCCTGCTTTCCTGCAGTGTGTGTATTGAATTTTGTAGAGGACAATATCAAGCTTCAAATATTGCTATGTCTGAAATTGAATGTTGGTGAACTTAATGCTATCAACCCTGCAAATATACTGAAATATTAAAAAAGAATCTTCTATTCATGAAAAGGCCATATAATTCACCACATATGTGACTGGGCATTTACCAATATCAACCTATTAAACAATATTTCTATTGCATAATTAATGTCACAGTGTGATTCAAAACAATCTGAGAAATATCCCCTTGGTATGGTATCATCAAATTAAATCTAGGAGGGACTTTAAATTGGATTAGCATTTCATTACCAATATGTGACCTTTATATTTGTGAATAGATGCTACCTGTTTGTTTGTGTATATATAGTATTTATGTAAAAAAAAGCAGACAAGCATTAATGAATGCACCCTCCATCTGTTCATATAACAGCCGCATCAGATAATGTAATTACACACAATTGTGCCAGCAGTCAAAATAATTACAAGTTATAGAAAAACTTTAAAATTATAACATAAAATATTTATATATTATACATTTGTTATGTCTTTCATTACATTAGTACAGGCAGAAAAAAGTGTATTTTAATGGACAAGCTAACAAGCTAACATGCCAGCACTGTGAAGGTGAAGTTCGGAAGGGGAACCAAGGTTATGGGTTGACCATCACAGTCAGCTGATTAAAGTCCCACTGCCCAATGAGAGCCTGTGGAACCATGAGCAGAATCCAGGGCTCTTTCGAGAGCTACAGTATGGCCAGCAACAAACTCTGCATGAGATGTGATGACACGGGAACGCTTTCAAACAGCATGGCAAGGCAGCGTGAAGCCATCATAAAAAACAAGATGAGATAATATGACAAGGTTTAATGCAGAATATCATGTATGCTATTGATCTCACTGTCCAGCAATCAAGCATGAGCTGTCCAATAATAAACAATTCAGTGAGAAATTCTGTTTGATTGTTAATGCAGAACTGTTGTGTGCTTGAAGTTCTAAAATGTTTAACGTGATGAGGCACAAGCGCACAGTGTCATGCAGTAACTGTGAAGTTCTCTGCCCAGAGCACAGCACCTGCCATTGAGATCATAAACGTGTGAACCCAGAATAGAGCTGACAAGCTTAAGCCTGTTGATTTGTGTGATATTCTCCTGCTGTTCCAAGAATACATAGGATAAGAATAGTGGGGACAATAAATAATATTAATTATTGTTAATTGGTGAAATAATATCACCAATACCACTCTCATTCCTTATCTAACCGTAACCTGCCTATCTAGCTAACCTGCTAGGGTCTGGCAAAACCTCTATAAATCCGGAAGCAAGATCTATTCAGTATGCCAACTAAAATGCCTATACTTTCCCACATGGTGCATTCTTCAGTTAAAAAAAATAAAAATAAATTAACATCTGAAAAAGTAGCATTTACTGCAATTAGAAATGATCTTGTGACGAAGGTGTGTGTGTGTGTGTGTGTGTGTGTGTGTATGCACAATGCACTCGACAGATCGCCGTTTCCAGTTACAATGGCCAATGTTTTCATCTCTCCAGGGGGGCTCTGATTGCGCTGATGACAGCTCCTGGGGGAGGAGAGATGTTGGCATCAGTAATTTCAATCTGTAATTTACTGAATGTGCTGCATGTTCTTTAAATGAAAAGATTACCGAAGGACTAGTGTCATTTATTTCGACAGGACAAGAGCCTCGTTTATGTGCTGCGCATGCAGCTTTGCTTAAAAGGGCTCCACAAACAACGGATTTAGTTGACTGTCAGCAAATTCAATAACACCAATACACTATATCTCCTCTCTTTGTATAAGAATGTCAATCTAATACATTACGGCATTGATTAATTTGCATTAACTAAATGACTTGCTTGACAGTTTAATTTTTACCCACGCACCCAACCATTGATCTTTTTTTTACTCTTTTCAAAAATCACTTGAACACATTTACCTTTGTAAATGTACTTACGTAGGCCACAAAGGAAAAACAAATCCTGCTGAAGCATACAGTAGATGCCCACAGTGTGGACCAACATAACAGGCTTTATATTTCAAGCGTGCAATATGAACTGCATTGTTTCTATTTAGAGGAAGATATACAGTGGGGAAAAAAAAGAAAATTCTGGCAGTAGTTTCCATTGTGAACAATTGGCTAGAAAAGCTCGCTTTTTACTCATAGCACAGAAAATTACTTAAAGCAGTTTCCCTCTTCCCAGGCCAGCGATGTGGCTTTAATCCAGAGGCCATGTCCCTCCCTCCCCTGCTCCCTCCCTAAGTCCACCCAAGCGCTGTATGGTTGTGTCAGCAAGGTAACTGCACACTTCACAGCTCTGCAGATCCAGCTAATGGCACTGCTATTTTATTGCTGAGAATTTAATTAGGTCATAATTCTGTCACCAGCTCTGAAAATATTTATTTACAGAGTGCAGTTCTGTATTTTAAAAAAAATACAAAGAGAGTGGAAAAATTTTACAGGCAAGTTGCTAATTAATGCGAAGGTACAAGTGCGGGCTTCATTTGTTAGATTTTGTTTTGAACATTGCATTGAGTATCATTTATCAAGAACCTATGATTTGCAACAATCTAACTTCTAATAATAATAATAATAATAATAATAATAATCTTGGCAAAGGCTCAATGCCACAATCTTCTTGAGTGTGTGAGCCATACTCTTTTTGATGACATTGATTGCACATTTCAGAAAAGTCAGCCTCTTTCACTGGTTTCTGTTGCATGCAGTGACATCTGAGAGTCCAGACAGGAGCACAGTGCCCCTCAGGCAGAGCAGTGGGAGCTGTGTGAATGTCCCAATGCCATCTAGGCTGACACTCTGGGTAGGTATTACACTACTTCCTGTCACAGGTCAGTGACAATGGCTGCTCACAAACAGGCATTCAAATGCAAGCGAAGTCTTGAGAAAATATACCCTGATTCGTTGCATACTTTGAGTGGTAATTTCAGAAATGGTGTTGGTTTCATTTACAAAAGCACTGTCGTCAGAGGTTTCCATCTGCATTCTATGCAATGTTGTATTAAACCTAAACCTAAAACTACTGTATGCCACGAGATCTAAAAAAAAAAAAAGAAAAAAAAACTGAAAACTGAAAATGTAAAACAGTGCAACTACAGGGCATGCCCAAGCATAACATGAATCTGAAACAACCAATCCCCCACCACACTGGCTGACACTGTTAGCTATTATCATGTAAAAGAACCAACATAAATATATTAATATGATTCCTTTGATAATTTATTGACCACTACACACCACATATTCATCATACCATAATTCAGTTAATTAAACGAAATATTAAAAATACATTTTACTACTACTAAAATACTATACATTGCATCCTTCATCAAGTACTGCAAGGAAACATTCACTCAGCTTTGAATTAAGAGAAATCTCTCACATTAAAATGTCTTGAAAACACGATATGAAAAGAAATGCGTGAAAGATTGATTTTGTGTTTCAGGGGGACAAGTACAATGTCAGACATAATCAATCGATCAGTGCATAATTATTATTGCAAATGATCCATATCCACTGCAGTCCTTATGGGGGATTTAATGAAGCAGTAAGCACATCAATAATAAGACCCCTATATTTCTTGAATTTCTTTTCCAATGGCCTTTTAGAGGCTTCATGATGTAAAATCACTATAATTTAGCAGGTTCACATGATTCAAAGTTTCACAGTGTAGTCAAATAAACAAGAACAAACATAATAAATACATATAAAATCAGGTTAATGTATTGGTCAGCTCTTATTTCACAAAACATCATATTGCCATTACATACAACATTTGAAGTATAATGATATATATATATATATATAGTTCTGTAAATCTCTTTTTTGCTTAATATTCATTAAAATATATTTGAGTAGTTGTTCCAACACTTCACAATGTTGGAATGTTCATTTTAAAAGTCCAATAATAATTAAATATGTATAAAGTCATAATGGCTGAAATAATAACACTCTGCAATGCTTTTAGTAACAATGATTGCAATAGATGTCACCCAGCTTGACAATTTTAAGACAAAATTGACCTTCTAGAGAAACTGAATGCGATATCAGTATGATTAATGCCAGCATTTTGATTTAGATGAAAGTAAATCCAAGACAAATGTTAACCTTTAAATGCTAGCCTTTTGAAGACTACTTTAAATAATCAAAATTCACAGGTTCTTAAACAACAAATAATGACACACTCTCCTGGACAGCTTATGTAACAATTATGCTTGCATCATGCTGAACAATGAACGTGACATTCGAACCAAAGAACCAAATATTATGCTACACACACATACTCCGCACATATGCTAGAGTTGGCCAATCATCTGCATGTTCATATCAGGGACTGCCGATTGACGATTGTATCGGGGAGGAGATGGATTTCTCATGAACCGGTAACTTTTGCGTTTTTCCATTTTAATTACTAGCCTAGCCTAGTCACTGAAATTAGTAGTTTTTATTATATGCTATTAGTAGGCTATAATTATATTGGCTTCTGGGTTTCCACTGGTAATACTCAGCTGTGGTGCTACAGTAAGATTTAGCCTGCCAGAGTAACATTTTCCATTCTACCCATTAATGTCACGGCAGCTAGTGTTCATACATTATAAATATTTACATACTTTTAAAAAAATGACATTATTAAAAATACTGTATTCTTGAATAAGAAGTATAAACAGAGTAGCATTACTGTATCAGTCCTTGATTAATAATGTAAAAAATCATTGTTGGTGGTGCCTTCAGACTCTTGGTCCCCATGCACTATATGTTGCAACTTAATTTTAAATAAAAATGAACTTTTTGGAGGGCTCTGCACATGAATTAATTATGCAGAAATGTATTCATTTATTATATGTATACACATAGCCTACTACTAAAAAAAACATTGGATTTTCATACCACATTTGACAGGAGGCCAACGGCCAATTGTTCACAAATGTTCATAGATCAGTACCAGTTGATGTAGACTTGTGATAGCTTTCCTTTGTGATAATGTTATTTGCAATAGGTAGGGCTTAGCCTAGTAGCCTAACTAGTCTAGTCATAAGTGATGTCATTGTGATGAACGGAAGTGAATTTAGAGGGGGAACACTCATTCTGGTTAATTTTTTTCCTTAAATCTCAGGTTAGCATACGGATTAGCTCTGTTGCTAAATCACCATGTTTTTAAGTCACAAGCCAGGGGATGGAGGCTGTTTCCAAAATTTCCAGTTCCTGCATTACAAGTGTCTGATATGCTTCTCATTGGTAGCTGCATAAGTTCATACATCATACACTGTATCTGACCATGCCCACACTAATTTTGAGAAGCAGCCAAGAACAAAAATGCTACCCGCAGCTCGGATTGTTTCAACCTGCAACTGCATCTTCAAAGTAGCTTAACTGGGAAAGAAAACCACGAATATGGCAACACCTCCCCATTCACATGCACAATGAAGTAAAATGCAAGGACACTTGCATGTGAAAAATGATAAGTGCATTGACTAATTCATATTGTATAATAAATTCCATATAAATCTTAATACCAGGCCTGGAAATTCAGTGTTTGAACAAGTGCTCAACTATACTTGGGAAGCAAAGGCAATGATACAGAAAACACCACTAGACTAATATGAAGTTTTTTTTTTAGCTGAAACAAAGCACACAATTATTTCACTTGTCCTTATACTACTCTCCAACTTGAGTTTCTCATTTCTAAACACCAAAAAATCATAAATCTCCCCCTGACAGTGATAAACTGACGCAGTGTAAGACAGAGAAAGCAAAGTTAACACACAGTTGGCCACTTATAAATCTACAAGAGCACCTTACTTTCATCACACAATCAATTTCATGACAAGGAAGAGAAACTCTCAGTAGGTAAATTCAAAAGGCATATAATGGAATGTGTTGATATGCAAAGAAAAAATTCCACATTGACGCGAATGCTGCATAGTTTTTTGTACAACCTGTTGTTTTGTGCATATATAGGATATATGGCCATGGCATGGCTACTTCACAATATAGCGTATCATCAGCATCATCTTCAGAATCAACATAAATAAGTCATAAACCACTGCCATGTGTTTTAAAGGACATATAGCATACAGCCCAAAGCAAAGCATCAAGTCATCACCCTCTTCCAAAGTTTTATAAAATTTATTAAGAAGTAACCACAGAGCATACTGCTTATATTATGAATATCTAATAAACTGAATGCAAATCAATTTCACAATTCTCTCTCTCTCTCTCTCCCTCTCTCACTGAACTACTAAAAAAAAAAAAAAACAAGTATTGCAGCTTAAAGAATCAGTTTCACCTGAATTGAATCAACCCCCTTACAAACATAAATGCAACCCTATAAAACACTTTACACATCAGTGTACCTGAGGGAAACTTGACCAAATCAATTCAATTGATTAGATTTTATCTATTTCCTGAAAAAAGTGTCAACCCTATGCTGTTTAAGAATGTATGGGCACAAAAGTGGCTGAAATCACCTAAGTAACCAAAACAGGTGGAGGTTCTTGGAAAAACCCTAGCAAAATTTCACTACTTTCAGTTTTTTTCTTTGCTGTGGTGGGAAAGATGTTGGGACTGAATTTTACATAAGTTTAATAATAATTTAGCTCATGTGATTTTTGTGAAATAAACAGTTGCATTTTTATTTACATTTTGTGTATCCCACTAATAATTATTCACATATTTCCTAAATATTGATACCTAGACTAGATGGCAAACATGTGCCCTTCAGATAATGCCACAAGCTCTCTGCTGTTTGTTGCCACAAAGTTGTAAGACTTTATTTAGGAGTAGTACACCCAGGTGAAAAATGCCTTATAAATGCTTCGGGAAATAGGGTTAAGGCACCATGCTGTGGTGCATGGATGAGCCTTGTGGCCTCTGATTGAATCCGAACTGTGCCACTGTGCCATCCGCATGCAATGGGCTACTTGTCGCCCAGGGAATGGGAAGGTTCAGGCAGGATTGGATAGGGCACTGTGTTCATCGCTACCTAGCGACCCCTGCTGCCACGGATGTCTACACACTCCCGAATCACCACTAGGGTTTGTAGCATGAACGCGATGATTAGAGATCACAAATTTGGGTGGGAAATGGATACACTCAGCCCCACATTGGGCTCCAAATATATTTATAAAAAAAGAATTATAGATACAGAATTATATTATCCAGAATAACACCAGGCAAAGAAATACATAAATACTGCAGCCTGGCTTTCAATGGCAACGTGTATAACTTCAGGGCAGAAAAAGAAAATTCTTCTTCCACAGACAGATTGTGCTGCTCTTTTTTTCCCTTCAAAACAATTAAAAACAATAGAGCACTCTTACTGGAACTCTAGTCTGTGAGAAAAAAATGTTTCCTCAATTTACATAATGTTTCAACTGCAGGAAGACAGAAAATAGTAATAACAAGTTGGAAAATGTCACATTCATCATCTAAGTTACCTCAAGTAAGTATAATCTAATTTAAATGGCTATTGAAGTGCAGCATTTAAAATGGAATTATAGGAATTGATAATGTACAGCAACACTGTTTGCAACACTATAATTGTATTGCAATAGCGTGTAACTGCTGCAAATGCATAGAGTACTCCATTAAAATTTTAAAAAGAAGAAGAATGACCATGCACTGAAATAGATTATGTAATCAAAAGGAACATTAAAATGTGTCCACAGTATGAAAATTCTATGGCAATGTGACTGATTGCAGTTCCACACAGCTAGGTTTATTACTATAAGTATTCATTTGTTATTCACCTTCCAAAAAACATCTGTAAAGAATACCATTTTATAAATGACCATTTACATTTCCAGTTCATCCAACAACTTGGACACACAAATGTTATTAATATAAAAAATAAAGAGACAAAACAATACATTTCATATGGAACAATGTGCAATAAGAAAAATATTTGTACCATAGTGATGATCCTGTACTAGCCCCTAATACTGTAAATAAAGGGAGAAATATTAAGAAACAAATAAATAAATAGCAAACCACTGCAAAGCACAGGAAAAATACCCATCAACCGATCATGTTTGATATAATTATGTGTTCCAGGAAAATGCATTTCCAAATACAATGAAGCATTAATACTCATTTCCTTCCTTAATCTGCCACATTTTAAATGTCACATTAATTCAAGGCGGAACTGTACACATTCCCGTCCTATTGCCAGATCTGGCATATACAAGTAGCCACAGCATATTTCTAACACATTATTAGATCCAGGAATATAGATTAGGAGTAAACATTTGAAATATATTGTGTACACACCATCTCACTGATAGTATACTAGATCTGCTACAGCAGTGTGCCATAATAGTGGGAGCTTGAGTTGTGGTTTCAGAGTGTATTCCTTGCCACACCACAGCTCCATGGGCCACTGCTATTGTACCACTGAGAAAGGAATTGAACCTAATTACCCCAGTAAATATCCAGCAGCATAGATGCATAATATGTCAAATCTAAACTGTAATAGTTTTATAATAATATTTTTTTTCTGCAAAACAATTTAAAACAGTAGAGAACACTTACTGGAACTCTTGTCTGTGAGCTAAATAGTTTCCTCACTTTACATAATGTTGCAAATGCAGGAAGACAGAAAATAGTAAGAAAAGAAGATGGAAAATGTCAAATTCATCATATAAATGACCTTATAAGGAAGTGTAATCTGAAGAAAAACATGTTTTCAACATAAGAAATGCCAGGTTACTCACACATTCAAAGCACTGTCTATAAATCATTGAAAGTAATGATATCAAAATGGGGTCATTACAAGAAACAACATTGGCTAACTTAGCACACACAAAAGTAAACAAGCTGTATTCCAAAGCAATGCTACCCACTGTTTCCTAATTATTTAATGTAACCCTGTTTTTTTTTTCATCTTACCATCTGAAGAGAAAGTGGTCAGTGTCAGAGGTGGGATTTTCACAGCCAAACACGTTACCAGTGAGCTACTAGCGAATTAAGCATGGGGGCTGCAAATGTTTTTTTTTTTTTTGTTAAACATATGTACTTCTATATACAGCATGTAAAATTTGCGTGTGTACATTGGCTGATGCGGCTAAATATCTAATGGGAAGACATATTTTTGGTGAGCCTGGAGCATTTGTGATGATGTACTCAGCAGGAAAAAGAAGAAGTAGTAGTAGTAGAAGAAGAAGAAGGAAAAAAAACACAAAACCCCGAAGTTTGGGGCTTTATTATTGTGTGGACGTGTGAAGTTGTTTCTGAATTCTGTCTGTTTGAGGATAGAAGGTACAGAAGTTAATGTTTTTAAGGACTGAGGAAGGAAGGAAGGAAACCCTGAAAAGTGCCAAACTCTCTGTTCTGTATAGGTATAGGGGCATGCCGCCCCACCAAGCCATACCTACCAATCTAATTCGAATGGCTATTGAAGTGGAGAATTTAAAATAAAATTATAGAAATCTATAATTTATAGCTAATAACGAAAACATACAACTTGAAACAATGTCAGGACATTATGAACACATGGAATAAATTACATACAGTAATTAGAATAACCATTTTTTAAACGAATATAAACACACACACACACACACACACACAAACACAAATGCTCACACACTCCTTTAGAAAGAGAAGCATACAGTGGGAAGGCATTCATTTCTCCAGAAAAGCACAATTTGCAATCAGTGCTCCTCATGAATAATAAACCATCACTTAGCAGAAACCATCCTTTTCATTAAATATGCACATTGCTTTTTTCACCCTGCTAGAAGAATATAGCTTTATAAAAGCAGAACACATAAAAAATGTAGAGGAATGTCATTTTTAAATTTCCAGTTCTCTTTAATTCACTACATTATTGTATTAAATTTACAGGGCATTATGATTAACATGCGAATATTGACTGCTAAACACAATATTTCATCAAATTTAAAGCTTTAAAAAAAGTTCACCTATAAAAATATTCAAAATATGTCATGAAATCATTTGTAATACATCTATCACATGAGCTGGAATGCATCTATTCCAAACTTTCTTCGCTGAGTGTCACATGGTCAACCGGAACAAGATTCTCCTGAGAATCACCAAGTTGAAGTAAGCAGTCTGCAAGTTCAATTTACAAGAATATATGATCGACTTGTGCACAATAAAATACTCAAACTAGGTTACACTGCTGCATAACAAGAATCCCAAAATAAATAAATAAATAGACAAATAAAAAAATTTAAAAAATAAATCCCAACTGACAAGCCTAATTATTCAACCCAAACAACACCCACTCAAGTGACCTTAGACCCCTATATATCTCCCTGTGTGCTCGCACAGTGATTTACACAGTCTATCAGGAACATCCCACAACTCATAACGGATCCAAGAGACAGGAGGCACAGCGGCACTCATTTTCTGGCATAGTGCAAACCAGTTCAGAAGAATTACATTCATATAAATCTAATCACGGATCAGCAATATAGTACAGCATGTCAGAAAGAAAACAAAGGCATTTAAGGATAATGATAATGACATCTTAAATCAGCAGTTCCGTACACCGTATGACTGTAGGCCATGAGGAGACACCACGTATTTCTCATTTCTCAGTGATTCTTTCCCCCTAAAGAATGGCCCCATGAACAACTATAGCAAATGAAAAAGCTTCATGACTGAGCTTCTTTTAAAAAAAATATTTTTAAGCTACCTTTCAGGGCTGCATGGCCCTCACTATAGGAGAAAACAGTGGTGTCTTGGCGGTATTTAACAACAGGACATAATTTTACTTTAAAGCCCTGCTCCAATCTCACAATCGCACAACCCTGCTGGGACAATGAAAAAATACATTCCACACAGTATATTGTTATAACGTGAAACTTCTCTCATTAAAATAAGAAACATTAAAATTGGATTCGTTTCTCATTATACGGTATGTGGGTCTGTCAATATAACAAGAAAAGGATTTAACTTTAACAAGAAACTTTTTAATCTCATGATAACAAAAAATAGTGTTTTAAAGAGAGGGTGACATGTTGATTATTCATCAAAAGGTGCAGTTTATTGACATCACCAGGTAATATAGTACAGTCCTAGGGTGGCCACTCCTGAGATTACAAAGAACTATTCCCATGCTGAAATGTTAATTATGATAGCTACTGCTATCAATACACATAGCCTATCAAAAACAGTACACAGATTTTATTCAGTAAGGGCCAATAATGGAGAGCCATTTGTAAAGCCCCATCCAGTTCAGAATTCTTCTTAGTGTGTGAATGCTTATCACAATACCATCTAAAGTTCTCAAGAATACGACTAAAGTAAGACTGGATTAAGTCATTCACACAAGCCATTCTCTGAGTTATTGGCCTACAGTGAATTCTGTGTATCATTTTTGATAGGACATGTTTGCTCATTATAATGATAATTGAGATCCTTATCTTGTAATAAAGAGATACATTAGTCATTATAACAAGAAAAGAATCTTATTTTACTGAGAAACATTTCTTGTTATTTTAAGAAAAGCTTCTCGTTATAACAAGATACTGAGCAGATAAATACGTTTTCACTGTGGCAGCAATGCACTGCCATATCAAACTGCTCAGTTGAGGGAAGAAAATACTGTTTATGCAATGGAATGAAAAAAAAAACTGTAGAATTTTTTAAATGGTAGAATAGTATCATCACAGTAGTAGCAGCAGCATCAGAGCAAAGAACAGCCACAATAGTAGTAGTGAATAGTAGTAGTCCCCAACCACACACCTTTCCTCCAATCAAGTTTCAACAATTGTGCTTCCAAGCAGAAAACTACAGCTGTCAGTTCATTAGATAAATATGTCATATTATTTCAGAAGTTAATATTATTTCAATTTGAGAAAGATTCCAAGAAAGTGTGGAAGAACCCATTTTTAACAGACTGCAACATGGACAATTGCTCATTGAAACACAACCTATTTTAATATTAACTAACATACATTTTATTGTGTTTAATTAATAAATATAATATTGCATGAACTTGCATGCACTCTCATGCTGTGTAAACAAAGTACACAGCATGTATCAACTTTGAGTTTGTGTATTCTACATACCTTGAAAGATATACTATTTTAACCATTAGTAAAGCTACAGCGAAGAAAAATAAATAAATATATATATATATATATATGCTTACTAACCAGGTCAAATAAAACTTTTTAAAGATATTTTTCTTGGCTAAGTGATGATAGCCTGATACTAATATTGCATGCAAGAGAGGTTAAAGCCCACTTCTAGCTTTACTGTATGTAGCCAGAATGTCCCATTGCATATTAAGCCAGCGGACTCATTTAGATTTGTTCAAAGTGATTAGCTTTCATCTTCAGAGAGAAGAAGTCATCTGGGTGCTCTAAATTTGCTGCATGACCAATTAACTCATGCATAGTTTTCTCAACTAAGAATGACATTTAGTGATAATGGCAGGAAAAGACATAATAAGAGGCTCAAGCCTTATTTTGCTCTGGTTCTGAAGAGCCACTTTTGTACCCAACTATTATCAATCAAAAAATAATTTCCTCTCTTATTCCATTGTTACTAAAAAAATACAGTGCAATACCATTTAAGTATTAAGAAAACACCTGCTCCTCCAGCTCAAAAAAAGCATCATCTGATTAACTAATCAATCGCTCAAGCTATAAATTTGGTCAAATGTATCCCTTCCAGAGTGACAGGTTCATATTATTTAATGATGAGAATATTTACAGCATGTGCAGATGTTTGTCTAAACATTAGGAAGAAGCAATTTTGGTTTTCTATTTAAAGTTTTAAGATAAGTATCCCTTTTATAAAAAGGGAAAGCATAAGAGCTACTACAATCAATCTATTTCAATGAGCTGCTAGCCTCAAGTCAACACCCATGTCCATACTTCCAAAGAAATATAACTTCTAGTGCTCAAAAGGCTTTATTTCAGTGAGATATTAATGTTCTTGAATTTAATTAGGTTCTCCAGCACATTCAGAAACAGCAGGAATGCATTTTTTCGGCAGAAAATACTTTTTTTGTTTGCACTTGGTAAACACTGTATATATTACGGTATATCTTCTCAAGTATCAGTACAAGGTTTTATTTAGGTTTAAAGGAGTAAGAACAACAGTTTCCTTGCAAACAAGGAAACTGAATAATATATAACTGGGAGTCAAACAAACACATAAATTAATGAACGTGTGGACAATTAATGCATAAATATAAGTGCAATTGTTGGACTCGAGCTGAAATGCAAAGTATCGCAAATATAAAATAAATATCAAAAACGATAGTGAGAAAACATTTTTCAGAAACTGCACTGCTAGTAAGGCAAAACAGTGGCAAAATAGCATTCTTGATAGCATGTCTTGATATACACATCAGTAGGCACATGTACAAGACTCCGCTGCTTTTTGGACACAATAACCAGTAGTCAATATATTTGTAATGTGTTCTCGCTTACATCCTCCTGCAGGCACACACACACACGCACACACGCACACACAGCACACATACAACACAGATACGAACACATAGAGTAGATTTACCCACACAAGCACGCAGGAAAATCCATGAAGATAAATACTACATACCCACAAATACATCATCATCTTGAGAGAAGAATCAAGTGTTCCTACAGGACAGAAGTCTCCTTACTTTTGCAAGTTCTTCAGCTACGATATCAAAAACCAAAATGAAAATGCTCAGATTTTCTCTTTTTTTGTTTTAGTCTTTGTCAGGTACTCACAGCTCTCTTTGTTTTATGTAATTTTTTTTAGTTTTTCTTTATTTAATGGAATGGCACTTGTTCTGTAGCTTCTTCTTTGTGGGGAAAAATGCTTCTGCCTGTTTTTTTGTCCTTTTTCTCCCTAACTGTCTCTCTTTCTCGTTCACTGACAAGGCTTGCTTAGGTAACAATTCTTGGCGTGTCTGTTTAATGAGCAGGTCCGTGCACCAAGGCAGTCAAGTACAACTGTGCAAGCAAAGTAAGAGAGAGGTGATGGGGTGTTGGGGGGTGGGGGGTTTCCTCACAGATACACACAAGCAGAAAACACATACACACATAGAAATGCACAGAACACGCACACACACAAACACACACAAGTGCGCACACACCTACACATGAACACGTACCCATACAAAACACTCCCTCAAAATCAGGCTGGAGAATGTCAATTGGGAGTTCTCTTTCAAGAACTGCGGGAGTAATCCTGGAACACTTTGAGAAATATACTCAATTTTAAATAAAATCCTCCAGCCAGTATGTTGAGGGCACAAACCATTCAAAAACATCCATCCTTTACAAACCACCAAGCACTGTTAGGAGGCAAGGAAAATCAAAGAGAAGAATATTAAAGAAAAGAACAGTCAAAAACAAGAGAGACAGAACAAAGTAAAATGACAGGATCCGCCAAAGCGAGCGAAAAACACGCCAACATGCTAAAATGTTGAGCTGGCACTGCTCTACGCTGCACACTGCATGTGCTTTATCTCTTTAAATGCACTCCAGATAAAAGCTGCGAGCACTCGGGTCAAGGCCTTCCCCAGTCTCCCCCTTTCAGACGCAGGCTCGTTCACCGTACAGCACTTTTCTACAGCCATCTACTGACTCAGTGCTGCTACTGCCGCTCTGGACAAAGAGCTGCGCAGTCCGTTCGCCTCTCTCTCCCTCGCTCTGTCCTCGGCAGCCAGTACACGAGCAGCACTCCGGCACCCTGCCTCTCTCGCTTTCTTACCGTTTTCAAATCCAAACTGTCCGCTTCCGAAAAACATATTTTTTCCTCAGGAAATGAACATTTATGCCATCCATTAAAAACAATGCTAATGTTATGTGACCATCCATCTGAACAAAAGAAAAACAGCCAGGACTATAATCCTTCCATATGTTTTATATAAATACATTGTACTTCATCATTACAGAAAATCTGACACCTATTCTGAAAACAATAAAAATAAAAAATATATATATATATATATATTTTTTATTTTTTATTTTTTTATTTTATTTTATTTTTTTTTTTTAACAAAAACAAAGAAAAAAGCTGGATATTACAGTAGTTACAGGCATGAGTATGTACATGTGAATAGGTATTTTTAATTGATTTAAGTGTTTACAGTGGATTTGGTATTTATTACTAGGTTTCTGTGTGTAGGCAAAGTTTTATAATATAGTATACAACAAAGATTCAACAATCATAATGTTACACTTTTCCAAGAATTAAATATTTAGTGAATACCACATTAATATTGTTTAAATGAGATACACTTTCTGCGATATGTGATATGTGTACACTTTTTAAATATTCAATCCTGTTATATCCAGTATCATCCAGCTTTTCTGGTAAAATCTTACCAATGATAACACCAAGGACATCCTTACAGAGCATGGGATCGAAGAAACACGTGGGAATGTCTTATTAGTATTGTAGTTGTCTGATATAACAGCACAAAATGAAGAATGCTAGGATATTAGCTGGACATAAATATGTTCATCATTCTATTAACTAGTGCAATTTCATTACATTTCATAAACATAGAGGGTATTCTCTTATGTAGAACAACATACAGCACAGCTTTCATTCTTTTGTATTCAATCCATTTATACTGTAGGATGTTTACTGAAGCAACTCCGGTTAAGTACCTTGTTCAAGGGTACAACGTCAGCCACCCACCTGGGAATCAAATCTCAAATCTCTTTAGAGTTCCAAGGCCAGTTCCCAAGCCATTAGGCTACAATGCTGTCATGACATGACAATAATCCACCATCAAGACCATTAGAGTTGCATTGCTCACGTTGCTTAGATTGTGCTTCCTTGCACTTTGATTTAAGTTTGTAATACACATGTAAGGGGGCTTTGGGGTGCATTATGTTGAGTAACTGTGGCTAATATCGTCAGATGCAATTCTATAGAAAAATTTCCCCTGTGAAGGCTGATATTTCAGACTGTTATCTATCTGAGACTTTTATAGTGAACAATGTATTGCCAGTACTAGTTTTATCACTTTGTCGAATATTATAAACCATGAATAAGATTTATCTTACCATGTGTCAAATCTCTCTGATCAATCAACCTGCCTGCACAACAGTGCAATACATAAAAGGGGAAATAATGTGAAATAAATAAAATTATACAAAATTTAAATTCATTATGAATTGTTTTAATTCAAAGATAGTTTCAGAATAATATTGCTAATGAAGTATGCATTTAAATGCAAAAATAAATAGAACTTTCAGTCTACTATCTCTGCTTTGTACAGTTATCTACAGCATTTTGCACATAGCATGCCCAGGGTATCACTAGAATGATCACCTTATTGTTCTGAATGTAAAAATGTGTACAAAATGCAATAGCTATAATTAAGCATCCAGTACATCACTACAGAACATTAGCTTGCAGAAACTCCCTTGTCCTTGTATAGGATACTGGATATATTAGAAAATGAAGAGTACATGGGCAATAAAAAATAAAGGAAAGAGATTGCATAAAGCTCCAAATAACAGAGGTGCCCATGGCTCATGAAATCTCAATTATGGCAATGCTTGGAGTGCTACATCCATCTCCATCCAAGCCACATTTTGTCCAAGTGTCTTCATCACCGGGAGTTAAAAACAAACAAGCAGGTGATTGCAAAAGGAATTGTAGAAATGGCACGGCATAAACAGATACATTACTACATTTATCATTATAGCCCCTAAGCAAGCTACCGTCTGCACACCACAGCTTTAAGACTTTAAGAACTCTTAAGAAAAAAAAACTGTATTGAATTGCATGAATGTATAAAGTTGAAATTTTCTTCAACAGTCTAAAAATTTCAGATCTTGTCTATGCTTAGCTAGTTTTTGAACTATTAATTACAGACCATCTCTCTTGATGCAAGGAACTGATTATAATGTCTTAAAAGAGAATCACAATCATGCACTCAACTGTAACTGGAGTTGCTATAGGTTTGTAATATGTTTACTTTCACTTATGTCTATGACTTATCCACACATCTAGAGTGCGCACACATGCACACACATTCACAAACACTTGCACGCACGTATGCACGCATGCACGCACACACACACAAACACAAAGAAACTAATTCCAAATCCACCATGAGCTAGGTGGCCTTAGGCTGCCCAGCCTCCCTTCAGAGAGAATGCTGAAAGAACTGCATCTGCATGCCTCGCTAACAAGAAATTTGGGGCCTCTTCACTTCTTTTATTCAATTTCTATTAGTGATGAAATCTGGAAAATGAAAATCAAACAAAGCTGAGAATCAGTGATAAATCTTATTAAAATCAACCGCTTGTGGAAAATGCACAGCAAGTGACATGATCACGATGCCATTTCCATTCAAGTAATACACTCCAGTCCTTAACTTGGATTTATATCATTCACTTACAGGCAAAAATCAGCAAGACATCAGTCACAATCAAATACCTTCCAATGTCACACTCTACAAAGGGTAAATCCAAATACATCACAGCGCTGTGATATGAAGTGCACATTGATGTCATGCCATTATGACAGTACAGAGAAGGTAAATAAGTGTATTTAAAAATAAAAAAGAACAATTCAGGAGGATCAGAAACCAATGGAAATCTCAGATGTATTGCAAAGTACATTCATACAGGAAGGAAAACATTGTCAGTTCTTAATTAAACAGTCACATATTATGGTTTGTCGGGTGGAGTACTATTATTGTATTCCCACAGAAATGGGCATATCTCAACATTACATGTGTCAGAAACACATGGTAATCCATATGAGTGTCCTAATAAGAACTGATGGGGAAACAGGGCCATTTCCCATTGAGGCCCAGCATCTGCCCTAAATCATGAGATTTTAGTCTTAGAGGTGCACATCTTAAGATTCCAAAAAGACTGGGAATCAGACATCTTATAAGATTCCAACAGGATTATTTTGGAGGTTTTTATTTTATTTTAGCCCTCCTCTTCCTGTCGGAAACTCACTACTGGTGTGCCAATGTCAGACAAAAGCTCTGTCCGGACGATTCGTTTCACTAGGAGAGGTTAGATACTGCAATTTTTACCACCGTAAAACGTCCGGAACAATCATGTCAGTGATTTTTACCATGCACACAAATAATTTCCGGCTGAAAAAGCAGCAGTTTCCGGCTGCAAACTCCGAGGCCCTCTGAGAAATCTATTACCGTCCGGACCAATGTGTCAATATTACATGCAAATGACATCTATAGTGGGTACATTTTTATACTGCTTTGCAATTATAAAAACAGGTAAATTATCCACGTTGTCCTGCAATACTAACGTCCGGGCAAGGCTAAAGACAGGGTACCTACTGGCTGTTGGCACAGAAGGATTCTAAATCGCGTTGTTGACCATCACACACCTTTTGAACCAAGACTAAAGATTTAACAATAATATTAAACAGGTTTGATTTCATCAGAAAGGTAAAGACGAGGAAAAGACGTCTTAATACTATCTCACACAAATTGTGAGTTGTGACGGGGGCATGCAAAGAATTTACTACGACTCCTAAGACTGTGACATCATTTAAAATATTGGCCAGCATAAGTAAAACAAAGAAACACAACTTACCCTTAGTTGCTCTCTCTCACAGCTCATTTGCTGTCTTGGAATCTGTCAAAGAAAATACAGGGATATTTAAAATGGCATCCCCAGTGGAAAGCTTGCAATGAAGCTAATTGGATGAATAAATGAAAGACAAACAAATACAAGCAAGACGTGAGAATTCCTTCTAACATGAAACGTGTACATCTGTGGATATATATTAATAATACATATTAATTAATATGCATAATCAACTATTTTGTTCTTTAAAGTGGCAATCCTTCATTTTTCGGTTTTGGTGGATTTGGTGACACCTGTGGTGACTGGTGGCCACAAAAGTTCATTTTCACACTCCAAATACCAGAGTTCCATTCAAAACGAACCCCAATGAAAGTAGGAGCACATCGAGTGTTTATTTTTCTTAATAATCCAATGCTAGCATATTTAGGAGAAAGAAAAGACAACAAACAAAGTCGTCTGACAGATATATTGAGAAATGTATCAAACTTAATTTAGGATTTTAAGCACTTGCTCTTTTGCGTTCCTCACGCAAGTTGCTGTGGGTGCCTCGGCACATTTATAACCTTGGAAAGCCAGTGGAAAATAGCATATAGAGCAGAAATTTAAGAATACAAACACATTGAACTGATATTGCTATAAATATGCCAGGGTGATACGGCATCATATATATATATATATATATATATATATATATATATATATATATATATCGCTGGGGAGAGAACGTCTGGGCTGCACTGCTTTCCCTGTTGCCACCTCGACCATGATCTGGATCAAGCAGTTAGAAAATGAATGGACAGATGGATGATACTCAGGGAGGTCATGGAGAGACGTTTGCATATGAGACACTATATTGTGTTGAAAACCATCTACATGTAGTCCCCTTTGGATGCACCAAACTGATTAAGAAAAAAAAATAGTCACCTGGTCACATGCATTTATAATAAGTAAACACCAGATTAGTTTGTGTGGTCGACTATACCTGGGTGTTAAGAAACAAACAGAAGTAAATAAAGTGTGGTTTGTGAGGGCAGTTGTCATCTATGACCTGAGTCATTTCCGGTCCTGGTCGATGAAAATTGCCAAAAATGTCACCATGACATTTAACAAGTCCAAAAATCACATAAACCCATTCCGGAAAGACAGCAGATGCAGATTTGTGTGTGCATTGTCCAGGGATTCACACTGTTCAGTCACTTCCCTGGACAAGTACTTGCTCATTCTGCCCTCAAATCTCCTGGAATTTTACTTTCACCCTAAGCGAAATCTGAAGGATGGCTTATGGTACATAACGTTAGCCTTTTAAAAGTAATTTGTTTTAGGACACAAATCCATGTTAAACAATAGTCAGACATGCAGCTAGCTAGTTAGCTAAAATAAAAGTGTTATTTTTTGCAGGCTAACATGGAGCCAATGGAGGTGAAATATGAAGGGGCAGACTGAACCAAATGGGTCTGCCATCTCCAGAATCAGCAGCACTATAACTACTGTGCGGTTAAGACTGATGAAAATAAACATCACAGATAAAATATATAAAATACAATAAAATGTCCCTGTAAATTATGTGTACATTGTCACTTTTATGTCTCCATATATATTTTCGATAATGTTTTGGTCGCATATGATTTGCTCGTGCCAGGATGACATGGGCTTCATAGTACGAATAATTCAGTTTATATCCAAAATATTTTGGTATGGAATTAACATAATTTTCCCTTTGATTCAGATGAGGGCACAAGGGCAGAAAATGTAAATCACGTATAAATAAAAATGACTGTGAACTCCATGTGTAACAGGGGATGATGTTGTACTCCACACAAGCTTCACCTTTTGGCACAGCTAATGAACCTATGAATATTACTGTTGTTTTCATCTCACCAAAAAAACATGCCCTCATTTGCAAATAAGATGTGTTGTGCCAAATCTGTGCAGTTTCTGTTTATGACGTGGGTTATGAAAAGACTTCTCCCTTTCAAATCTGTCATGAACAACCATATAGTCAATGTGAAAAGGTAATTTTTAAGATGCTTTATTTTTATGATCCGAAGTCTCCCAGACTTTCTTTAAGATCTGTAATCTTTTAAGTTTCCCTTCAGAAAAAAAAAAAAAAAAACTTACTTGCATCTGTAGTGGTAAAAAGTTTCTTGCATCTCTTTTCTTGGCAAGGCAGTGATCATCTCAATGAACTTAGGTGAACTTCACAGTAATTGGTATTGCAGTGGGAACTGGTTGGTTCTAATTCCAATAGAGAGATGCACTTTCAGTGCCACATTTAAAGGTATCCTGTGTATGATTTTTACACTGAAAATATTATATAATAATTATACAATAATCAAGTCATATCAATGATGCGCAGGCAGTCTCTTGCTTTATGCACCTTAGACAAATCCATGCTGCATTTCTTCTTCTAAAATCTGTTTGGGACATTTTTGGGTGTGACAAGTTTTTCTGTGTAGGGAGAGGAGGGTGTGGCTACAGAGCCAGTGGGGTGGGATCAGGTTTCAACAGAGTGTCCGCAGCTAGCTACCCCAATGGCGGAGGTGAAGTTGTACAAGTACAGTGAAGTGAAACAACAAGCCAACAGGGCTCATTCAAAAACCAGTTTCAACCTTGGAATGGCTTTTCCAAGCAATAGATGGTAATGCACACTATTAGACACATATTCATACGCTATTTTTAAAAAATCACACTAAATGGTATTGTGGCATAGTACTTTAATCAAGGATTCCAGGGAAGAACATAAATTCAAGTATTGCACAGCATGGAAAATTTTCAGTTTTCCTTAGGGTAAATGGCTCAAGATCCCCTTGCACTACAGGGAAGAGGCAACAGTTTGGCTGCCATATCTGTACAATATGTTATTGAAAACTGGAGAATATTCTATGGAGAAAAGGTTCAAAAGATGGAAGCCCTACTGTACATTAATTACGACAACGCTGCCATCTACCTATTGCATAAATACATGAAAATTAACTTTTTGTGCTAATATCTTTTCTAATGTTTGGATTGAAAATGTATCTGTTGCAAAGTTATCCATGTACATAAAGTGTGTATTGCCTGAAAAAATATCTTCACAAGTTTGTTGTGCTGAAAAATCATGAACGCATAGTTGCTAATATAGCCTAAACAAAACGTGGTAGCCATTGCAGTATTGAATGTATACTGGGGGAAATCACACTGGCTTGAAACATAACTAACCCCTTCTTACATGAAAATATACCAGGCAATTACACAATGTCACAATGATTTATTATATGTAATGCAAATTCTGTTTTTTTTTTTTCACATAGGAAATACCCCAAGTTCTCAATAAACAGTCTATTATCTTTACGCAGTATTAGGCTGAAGCCTTTTGCATCATCTTTGGTTTGACAATTTTTTGCATATATTCAGGATGAAAACTGGACATGCTGATTTTGCAAAGTTGAAAATGCTTAGGAGTATTTTATGCAATGCTGATTTGGACAAATTATACATTACACATATAAACAAAACACAACAGTGAACTCTATTTATTACTTTTTTTCGTGAAATAAAGTAAGGCAAAAACTTTCCTGAAAAAAAAAATCTATACATTTGTATTTTTATGATCAAGAAAGAGAATATCTTCATACAATTTATCTAAAACATCAGCTTGAATCTTTATTGTATCGTAATATTGTGGAATAACTGCTTCAGTCACTATAAATGCTGATGGCACTGATCAATAAAATGAAGACATTGGAACACCGCCACAATGCACAAACAGGCCCAAAAGGCTCAAATAACATTTAGAGAGCAGTTCCTTTGGCCATTCTTTGCTACATTTGCAGTGTCAGTATTACCACTGCATTGCTCTACCAAAGACTTCATTTAACAGATTAAATCTGCACTCTTGTGGTTTCCTTCAAGCATTATATCCATAGATATATGTTCTGAACAGATAGTTTCCTTAACTATATAAAAAAAAATTTAAAAATCCTACAAGCGAGTTAACTGGAATACGATTTTCATCATGTTTTTTGAGTTGTGTACAAAAAAAATGCATGGAAAAAAAAACACAGGCTTTCACACAGTTGATGAACTTTCTGCTGTAAGACACCATCATGACTATATGCCTAACTAAATTAATTGATTCAATATCAAATAAATACACATGTGCTTAGAAGATTATGATCCTAAATACAAAACAAAAAATTCCATGCAAGCTTGTAACAGCTATGGAAAAAAGCTTAAAAAATAAAATGTAAAACAACCTTTATCTTAATAGACTATTATGTTGGACAAGAGCATGTACCTTTAAAGTCAGCTTTCTCAGACAGAAAGGCATTCAATTTCTTGGCTAATTAATTCCACACACAGAAAGCAACAACAAAGCTGTATCCTGAATTAGTATGCACATATGCAAGTGTGGAGCATTTCTCATCATTTTGGTTAGAAGAAAAATCAATAGATGCATTTGGACATCAAAGTTTCAGTGAATAATAAAGAACCTGTGCAGTTGCAAAGCTAGGTTTTTTCTTTTTTTCAGTTTTACTCCTGAAAATGATGTGTAGCACTGTAAATCTGTTTCTCAGCAGATCATGTAGTGCATTGTATCAGAAGGCAAACACCAGATTCCATGTGCGGTGTACAGAGGAGCTTGTTTACCAGTGCAATGTGGATTCCCCTGAGCTCCACACTACTGTCTCCCCAGTATGTTACTGTTTTCCTGTGGTCCCATGGCTGCCTCATCATAAATGTGAAAGATGGAACTGCCACAGTTTTGTGTCCCCAAGACCACTAGCAAAAATGCCACAGATGACAGAAAATTACCATTAATAGCAGCCCTATATATCAGGTTGATGTTCTGAAAATACGTTTGGGTTCCACATGTATTTTTACAGGTAACAATCATAAACATTTTATGTTTCCTTTCGTATACTGTGTGCTTTTCAAGATGTTGGTTTTATAACAATGTTTCATTAAAATCAACAGAAAACCAATTCGGATTTGGCACTGCAACGTGCTATGACATAGTCTTATATTTCAGTCCACTAATGACACCTGTGTTTTAGTCATCCATCCATCTGTTCACACATTGATCCATCATCCATCCATCCATTATCTAACCTGCTTATTTCTAGTCAGGGTTGTGGGAGGGCTGTAGCCTATCCTAGCATGCATTAGGCAAGAGGCAGGAATACATCCTGTATAAGGGTGTATTAGTCATTAGCATTGCATTGTATAAAGTAAAAGGTAGAGGGAAGAACAGAAAGTGAAACTGACCCCAAATCAGTTTAATAGCTAGAATATGTCACAATATGCACAGTGTAATATTGCAGAGTATTCAACTATATTGGAAACTGTATGTCTTACCTGATCATAAAAGGCCAAATTAAAAAAAAGAATAAAGAAGAGGCACTTTTACTGCAGACTACAGAGGGCTACACAGAATGAAACCATTAACCGTAACACAGAGCAGCACAGAGATATATTGGCTATGCTGCTATATCTAATCCTCTTAAGACTTTTGATCAATATTTAAATCTCTGGGCCAGCATGGCTTATGCACCTTGAGATGTACATTGGGTGCTCATTGGGCTTCTGAGGTCAATGCACAGCAAAAACAGTGCACTCAGATAGAAACTGTGCTCCATATTGGGACAGCTCTGCTTCCCTAAATCAACCAGTGGCATTTCCACAACCTGGACCAAAATGCCAAATAACTCCACAACCATATGTCCTTTGAGTCCATGGAGTTATAGCTTTCTGAAAACTAAAAAAAACAAAACAAAAGTCCCTACATCAGCACTACAGCAGCTACAATGGCTAAATACAATGGCAACAATATATTTTTTACCAATTGATTTGAATGACTCATTGTTAACTGCTCATAGCTCATGATTTGAATATGTTTTACATGCTTGAAGCTGAATTTTACATCTCAGGTGTTCATGTGTTTTGAAAATGATAATAATTTTAAAGTGCTGTTAAGTAAAATTCTAAATTCACTAAAATCATTGCAGTTGTACAGAATTAATTGGGAACCTGCCCTTCATTCAGTGATTGAAATGTATTTTATCTGTGTGTACACTGTGCATTATTTTGTACATGATTTGTGTCTGACCTCTGACAAACAAGCAAATATATATAGTTAGGCAACTTAACTGAGGTTGCCATTTAGTTCATACTGACTTGGCTTGGTTCCATTAAATGTAAATTACAAGCTAGACTTTGCAGTATGGCAACTGCATTTTTAAGTGTACTTTACAAATATGTATTGGGGATCATTTTACTTGCTCATAAACAATGATATATCATTCATAGATCATAGGTTACAGTTAAGCTAATGCAAAAAAAAAAAAAAAAAAAAAACCAGGGAATTTATGGAACAGCCATGTCAATAGGTACAGCTTGATATGAAAGTAAAAGACTATGGCTGGCAATTCAACTGTGTGAGCAAGTAATACTGATTATGCTGTGAGTTGTCAAGTAGTTGCACATGTGATGCCTGTGAATTACAATTATATCCATTCAAATGGACAAGAACACCATATTTATGTTCTTCTCTGCAAAGAAAGAAGCCTCGTCCTATTAATGTGAGTGTGCAGCTGCAACTTTAGCAGAAATGCCTTTTTCTACAAATTCAAACAAAAACTAAATCTTCATACCTGTTTTCCCTATGAAAGTATGTAATGTGGTGTATATACTTTGATATTATCTCTGCTTTAAAAACAGAACTTAAATACGAAATATATAACTCCAAGGATCCGAGATGGATCTATATGGCTAGCTTTGGTATTGTAAATGCATGCACTACGAACACTTTATATAGCATACTAGCTAATTTATATATTGCTTGCTAACACACACACACGAAAATCCCATGTAATCAGAAGCACCAGCTGAGCAACCTAGCTAGTTACTGAGTGTCATCATATCTTGTAGCAATCAATCACATATGCACACATGCACAAATACAAAATAATGTCAGATCAACGTACCAAACATCCTAGTTAGCTACCAATAAACATAGATCTAATAACACCACCAGAAACATAGGCTTGATGTTATATGAAACCAAACAAAGAACATTTCTGATTAAATGCATCTCCATTAAAGACAAAGAACATCACATCATAAATCTGGAGCACTAACTTTTAAAAAGTAAGTTTTCTTTCCCTCAAACAATTATTCTCAGGGAAATAAATGCTCTAAATAAATGTTCAAAACTGTTCAAAACCAAAGGGTGGGTGGATCAATGTTTCATATCTATCGCTATACTACCTTTAATACCCACCACATCATTATTTATTTATAAACCAATTTCTTGAGGCCTGCACTCTATCACTGAAGGCATTTATTTTCTGATTTTAAAGGAATGGAACTTAAGGAACCTTCATATGGCTTTGAAAGACTGGCCTTTACTTATTGTGCAGAATTCAAGTCATTGCACAGAATGGCTCCTGTAATTTGGTGGATTATCAGTGCACAGTTTCCTCGAAGCAAAAAACTAGAGCAGCGCATTGTTATTCTCCACATTCATCAGCAGGCCAAAACCAAAAGAAAGAAAACAATTACTATTCATATGTCAATATTCAAAGCTCTTGATTATGCTCTTAACTGACAGTACAGAGGGCTGAAAGTGTCATGCGGTGCCTAATTGAATGCACTTTGCATTTCTTCAGAAGTTAAAGAACCAGGCCATAACAATTAATCCGGTATAACAAATTTCAAAATGGAGGTTTCCTGGTTCTTCCTGCTCTCTCGAAATGTTTAACTTTTGCTCTTTCATCACTGAGTTAAACACTGGCTAATTTACATACAGTAACAGTGAACACATATTTATTCCATATTTGCTCTACAATAGTACAACATTCGCCACATTACACAGTTTAATTTAATTTAGCAGCTCATGGTTTTCTCAGTTGCCATGCTGCTCACAAGTAAATTCAATTCAACTTAACACCATAATTTGGTCTGGCTTGCAATAAACTGGACACATAGGCTACATGTATCCCCATTGGTTCTCTGAACTTATCACATTCAAGATACAATACACCAAACCCATGTACAAGACTTCACATCAATAACACAGCATTTTGCAATGCAAAGACAGTATGCAGAATCATACATATTCAAACATATTCTATGGGAGCGAGTAAAATAAAAGTTCAGAGAGCAGATTTTTCTGTGTAGCATTACCATTCCAGAGTGTTATTACCGCTGATGGAATAGGTCTCAAAGGCCGGTGCATTGCCTCTGAAGCCACCGACATAAGAAGGCGCCTCAGCCATTCATGTGACAGAGCTTCCTCACAAATCATCTCCAGCAGCGTCTTTAGAATGGTCATGCCTCAAGGCACACAACTACAGACACAAAGCTCCATGTACTGTATAGGCAGCTGTGTTATTAGCATTCAGGGGCAGCAGCAAATCTATAGGGGGTAACACCAGAGTATCAACTGTGAGAAGAGAAAAGAAAGAAAGAAAGAAAACTCTTACCATAATGACATGGCTGCTTATTTCTCATTTGCCATTGTGTTTCTGAGCTAACTTCACAGGGCTATTGGTTTTACTGGCAATGGCAACAAGACAACAAACATTTTGTGGGTTTACGTAGTGGCAGCTTTGATAAACCAGCTTCTGGTAATGTCTACCTGTTGCCCTGTTTGTGAAAGGCTGTCTTTGCCTGTCAACAGAGACTTCTTTACTCAAAGGGGGTTGTATAAATATCATACCCATATTTTCTTTCATCCATTGATTTGAATATAAACTGAAAGATCTAAGCAGGGCCGGATTAAGACTACATGGGCCCTGGGGCTATGACAGCCTTTAGACCCCCCCACCGAAAAAACAAAAACAAAAAAAGAAACAAAAAAAACCTGAATCTTCTTTAAAAAATGTATCACAGAAAAGTATTAGTGCTGAGTTTAGGCCTACTGCATAAGTTACAAATAAAATCTAGCCAAATCAACAACAGCTCACATCTCATGTGAGATGGCTGTGCAGAACAAAGGAGTAAGAGCGCAACATTACTAAACGTAAACATATAATCAATACACTGCCCATATGTAAGCATACTGAAACAAACTCAACAAACAGCTAACACATGAAGAACACATAAATTATTGCTTACGGAGAGTTGCAATTTAGCAACTTGCCTCCATACATTTCAATAGGAGATGATTTTTTCGCGTCCGCAAGGCATGCTGGAATGGCAGACGACACTAGGCAAACCAGTGGAGTGACTGAAAGGACGGGGAAGAGGTTATCTCATTGGAGGAAGTGAGGCTTTACCCTTAGCTTGCTCAGTAATAGAAAATAATATTGTAGATCCTCAGGAGTACTTGTCAAATTATTTTACAGGCTTTGTCAGCACCAAGACAAATTGAATGACACAAATAAGGCTCCATTAGAGATCATTGTTCACAACATTGTAGGTACTGAGGTAGCTATCTTTTTAGGTGACGGTTAACTTAGCTATCTTAGAGCAAAAGCTGCTTTCAAGTGGTGTCAGATTTACAGTCTACACAGGTTTCCCACCAGGATAGTCCAGCTTATGTTGGATGAGCATCGAGACCCGAAAGCAGCTAAGATGAGGCTTAGCTAAATTTGAGCTCATGTTAGGAAGTGAGAACAAATATATGTATGCCATTTCTCAGATAGCTATGCACATGCGACCAAGAATCTGTCAAGTGCGACTAGACATTTTCATTGGTCGCACCGGTGCGCCTGACATTTAGCAGGTCTGTCTCTGTGTGTGTATGTGTGTAGCGCATAGACCGTATAAAAATATGGACGAAGTGCTTCATGACGTCACCCACTGATTTGCTATGATTAGTCCTCACTGGCGCATGAAGCCCAAACTAGGGCGCAGCCACATTGCCCATTACAACCAACGCAATCGCAGTGGAGCGAAAGACGAGTCCACAACTACAAGAAAATCCACCCCGACTACCTTACATGGTAATTAGACACGTCCACGTCTGGACAACAAGCGTGGCCTTGCAACCACAGAACCGTACTGTCATAACATTTCAAAAAAGTTAATTGTGCAAGATACGTTTAGTGTTACGATATTTACATAGAAAAATAGATAAAACAGATCATTAGCTAACTAGCTAGCTAGTAATATAGACAGATAGATAACAGAACTCTAGATAGCTAGGCAGATGTATCTAGCATAACTAGCTAGCAAGTTAGCTAGATAGACAGATAGCTCGATAGCAAGACAGTAAAAGCTTGCTCCCCCTAGATAAGCAAATCCCGCTAGCTTGTCTTCTTAAAGAAGCTTCAAAACTGCTTACAAATCTGATTTCTCTTACAACATATACAAATTATAAAAGACGAGACTTTATGAGAATCAACTGAAACCCCAAACTGGTCAGAAATCGTGTTTTTACATAGAACCTTGTTTATCTGAAAATGTCTCAAATGTATTAACCGAAAGAACTGGAGAGAAGAATCCTTAGAATAGTGGTTAGTACAGTTGAATGCAGCACACAACATTTTTGGACCTTGGACTTTTAAATGGTGAGATCGTATGTAGCTAGCTAATCGGAATAAAACGATACAGCATCACACCTGCCGCTGAAGCACTCTGCCAGGATGCGAGGATGGGTAAATCCTTATATGGTCATACAGTAGCAGGACAAGCCACATTGCACACACTGAAATTAACCCAGATTTGGGAATTTTGGCAGAATTATTAAAAAAAATCAGACCCAGGGGAGACATTACAAGGGATGGGATTAACTAGTTAAACCATCATTTCTTGTGTAAAAAATTTATTGACTTCATATTTCCTCAGAGAAAATTGATCTCATTTCAAGCTTTCCCCATTGACTTAACATTGGGTGGGCGGGGTTTCAAGTTCTTTTTGCAACCAGACATTGCAGTTCATGCAGTAGCCACTGGGGTAAAATGCTTCACTCATATAGGCGAGTTGTTGCCCCTTGGTGTAGCGTTATTTATTTTCCCCCACCCGCATTCTGCGAACACCAGCCCCTACTCTGGTTGGCTCTGACCCTGATATTCTTCTTCGCTGAATGCGGGTGGGGAAAACAAAAAAAGAGGCATGTGTGTATTAGTGATGAGCGGATCGCAGTTATATCCGCGGGCACCACTGTTTATCCGCGGATCGGGCGAGCCGAGTCACAAAAATTAACATTCTGATTAACAGCGGATGGGTTGCGGGTGGGTGAAATAATACATAATTGATGAGTTAAATATTAATTACATTCTCTAAAATGTGAACACATTTTAAGATTCATTTTTCGTCAGGCACGAATTAGCAGACTAGACTCTCATTGCGCCAAATGCGGCGTCCATTTGTCTTAAGCAGCAATTGAGGCAAAAATTGAGGAGAAAATTTTAAAAAGGAGAATTAAAAAAAAAAAAAAAAAGGAAGGGCAGAAAAGTTCCGTGTGGGAGCGATTTAGTGAAATACTTAACCATAACGAGTCAAGTGCTGGGTGTGTCATATGCAACAGCTGCGAAATAACGGTAACATGTGATCGGTGCGGGTCTCTAAATCGGAGAAAATAATTTGTTCGGGTGGGTGGGAGCAGCGCACACTTTGAGTTTGATTTATTTGAGTTTGTCAAACACCTTAAACATCAGCACCTTTTAAGTTCATTTTTTAAACAATTGAGGTTATTGCGATTTCTTGTTTGTGCCGTGATTTAAATAAAAAAAACATTTATCTGCACTAGTGTTGCATGGTAGGCCTATAGCCTGCCAAAACAAAAAAAAACCGGTTCGGTATTAGAATTTTCTAACATTCGGTAGCCTACTTTTAGGTCAAATGTAAATGCCAGGGAAATGTGTCTCCCGCATTACTGATTGAGAGGATGAAAGCTGTAATTTGTCTGAATCATCACTAGATGGCAGTAGCAACTAAGGTAGCCAAGTCAGGTGAGGTGCGCTTGTGCATTCACCTCGTTGATACAGCGCAAGCTTCGAGAGAGACAGAAAAGTAATGCCTCAGGCTCAACATGTTCTGATTTGGAAATATTTTATTTATGTTATGTAATAATTTATTTCTGTTATTTAATATGGTGTTGTTCTAACACTATACTATAGGTGTTCTAATTTGGAAATATTTTATTATAGGAAAATGCTGTATTGTTATTAAAATATGCTGTTTTCAGATCTATTTTAAAGTGAAAAACCTGTTTAAAGATTCTTTAGTTTACAATTGTTTCATTATTGAAATATATTGAAATATATTTAATATAATATATATATATATATATATATATTTGTATTGTTTAGTGTTCTAACACTATAGGCCTATGCTTATTAATATGTTGAACAGGCTTCAACTTAAAGGTTGTTAATAAACCGTGAATTCAAAAATGAGGTCAACCCTTGTGGACATTACGTTTATGATCTATTAAGGTAATTTCAGTATCGTTAGGTACCGAGTATCGAATCAGTATCGTTTAAGTTTCAAGTATCGTTTAAATATCGAGTATCGTGATACTAAACCTGGTATCGGTATCAAAGTCAAAATTTTGGTATGGTGACGACACTAATCTGCACCTTTATTCCTGTTTACAATCATTTACATAATGTGTTAAGAAATTACCAATGTGTATGGGAACTGACAAAAAAGGTAATGCTTAAAATGTATTATTGCGGCGGTGAAAAATTTTGGGTGCACCTAAATTATGTGCTGGTGCACCTAAATGAAAAGGTTAGGTGCACCAGTGCAACCAATGTAAAAAGTTAGTCGGGAGCCCTGCAGTTTGCTTGTTTTCTGCCACCATAATGCGTACACAACTGTTGTGACCTAAATGTGATGTATGCTCCAAAATGGTCGATTAAAAAATGGAGAGAGATGATGCAGAAATGGCTTTGCCATTTGTAAGACTGGGATGGCAAATGTTTTGCCACAAAAACGTTTTGACCAAAAATGCTCGTTTTCATTTTTAGCATCTTACCATGGTATGAATGGGACAATTGACTCCGAGGTATGCGGTTATGAGAATTTAATGCATGCCTCTTTTTGTCAGGTGATTCTTCGCCTCTGCATTGCATATTAAAATCAAATAACTACACAGCTAGTCGTCCATTATCATTTGTATAGCCTAATAAATATCTGTGTGGATGGAAATACGAAAGAGTACTGGTGCGAGGATGGCTCAACATTTTTGTGCAATAATGCCACAGAACTGTGTACAGTTCTGAATATGTGGACATGGCTCAGTGGCACACATCACAATTTAACGATGACACGCTACTACCACGGCATGGCAAACTACCCACAATGTTTCTTCTGGCATGCAGTTGGGGTATTCTTGCTAAACTTAAATGAAGAACGCTAAACTCCACTGCAGATAAAGTGAAGCCACACCATTAGCACAAGAGGCTATTCCAACATGGTCAAAATGACTTTTCAAAGTGCAAAGCTCTTAAAAATATCTACCTTTGGGGGTTCTGCCACCAATTTATTTTCATTTAATCTGATGCTTCTCTCATTACCGTACATCATCAGGAAATTTGTTTTCACTAAATGTAGCCCAGTGAATGTAATAGACAGATGCATGGAGATTTCCTTGTGTCTTTTAAAGTATTTCCCAGTGGTTTAAAAAAAAAAAAAAATGAAGTACTTGCTTTGAAATGTAAGCTAGATTTTATAGTTCAGTAGTAGATCCAGAGAGTCTTCACAGAGCTCACATGAACCCCCTGGGATTCTGGTGAAAGCCCTCCCCACCACTCAAAAGAGCGACTGAGTATGGTCGTGTCAAGGTTGCAGCATTCTGGCAAAATTTAAACGCAAAAGTAGGATAAAATTTCATATTTCTGAACCTCCCTCCCAGGCAATGCATGACATCTTTTCATATGAATTTGGCCTACATAAAACACATACTATGTCAATCCATATGTGAACAGAAATGTTATATTACATGAGGAAAATGACACATTTTAACTTTTCCCAAGCTGTGCCTTCACGCCAAGCTGTGCTAACATTGCTAGCAACAGTAGTTAAAATTCCTGCTGCACTCTCAAAGTCCATGGGAGAACGGAGTAAATGTACCAGCACATTATTACAGATAGCCTACTATTACTTTATGGTTATTTCTTTATTTATTTGACAGCTGAAAAAAATGTAGTAATAAAAAATACACATATAACTTTCCAAAATAATATTCAGCATATTATTTCCCTGGAAATACAAGGTGGCCTAATTCTACCACTTATTATTGTTCTTAGTCTCAAAAAGTTTTTAATTATAATGCTAACCAACCTTTGGCAGTCAGCAGTAAGCTCACTTATCACAAAGGTTGTGCTGATTACAGCTTTACACATGCCCAGTCTGCTTTGGTGTTAATTTATTCCTGTATATAATTTCTCCTCGTCATGGAGGGAGTGCCCGCATTTGGAATATCGAGCACTAGTTTAAAAGTCAAGCTATGGTGTCGATATGAAAGAATCAATCGCACCTGGCTTGTTCTCAGAACTGAAACATCCTCTTCCCCCCAACTGCTTTGGTCAGTGGTTCATGCACTTCTCCCTGCGCAGCAAGAGAGGCTATCTAAACTGATACTTCCTCCTTTTTTCCAGCTTTTCCTTTTGACATACTCTATAGCTTTTCTACTGAACAATTATGAAAAAGAACTGACCATGTGGACTGAAATTGTATGACTTTCCAGTTATTATACACACACACACACACATATATATATATATATATCAACCAATAAAAAATAAAGAAAAACAGGATATCTACAACAAATACATTTGCAGACATTGAAAATGATGAAATATATCCAGGGCTAAAAAATAAAATAAAAAATCTTCTAAGTGTTAAGCCAACTGATCTGCCCAGTCAATATGTTTATTGATACTAATTATGAGAATATAGCACCACGTTTTTCAGAACTGATCATAAATATTTATGTCTCTGTGTTATTTAGGTAAATATGATCTGTGTAATCACCCTATAGGAAAAATCTAGAAATGTATGGAGCAGCTAATAGTATGTTACAACAAAGAGAGTACTGTACCCATAACACTCTAAACCAAAAATAAGCAAGATTGTCTGGCTTTATTCTTAATACCTACCATCTTCTTTTCCCCCTTACGAACAAACACCTAATTTCAACAATTTAGACAGACCAGGACCTTGGAATGCCACTTAATATAGTGCCTAATCACAAAAAATGAATGTGGCACTGTCTTATTGGGCTGGCCCTGCTGCAAGCTGCTCCATTTTTTCACATAATTGCAGCATATACTTTATTGTGACAGGGCCTGAACAGTGGAATTCCAATACACTATACATCAGCTTCTACATTATTGGATTAGCTGGATGTGGCATCATTACCGCTGCACTTTCATTCCCATCATTGATCGCATCGCTCTTTCTATTTCACAATTAATGCAAGTGGGCCGGATTGATCAATCTTCTGATGAGTTTGGGCTGCAGTCAATATATTCTTATAGCTTTGTGCTGCCGATCTGCGTGTTTTATAGGTACAGCTAAAGATTTGTCATCCCTGCGTCGCGTGACTCTTTTTTTTTTTTTTTAAGAGCTCCCAATCTTGTCAAGTGGTTGTACATGTGATGCCTGTGAATTACAATTATATCCATTCAAATGGACAAGAACACCATATGTATTTTCTTCTCTGCAAAGAAAGAAGCCTCGTCCTATTAATTAACTGAACTTTTCAAGTCGCTTAATGGGTTTAGAGTTTGGTTAGAGTTTATCTAATGTCTCTGATTATAATTATGTATTGATGAAGTGCAGATCGTCTGACAACAGTGCATGATTTTCTATCAGACATATGACCACACTTTTGACCAACTTGATTTTGACACTTTCTGCATTAGTGTTTTATATGCAGAGTATAGGCATACTTCTGTAAAGTATGCTTTCATTGAGGCTGAGGAATTCATTTGGTAGAATACCATAAAATTCTGGGGAAAGTAAAAGATTTATTTTTGTTTGTAGATCAGCAACTTAATGGCTGAATATAAATTACTTTAGTGGTTATGCTGAATGGATAAATAAACTATGCTACATAAAGACATTTTCATTAGGTGTGTCATGTTCAAAAGAAACGGACTTGTGTGGTTACTACTCTAAAATGTTGGACTACAAAATTTAAACAAATAGACATAATCCCTTTTTTTCATGAATATACTAATTTCAAAACTAAAATAAAAAACAAACAAAAAAAAAAAAAGGGCAATACTTTGATCTTGGTATGATTGTTGGTGCCAGACATGGTGGTTCCAGCATCTCCGAAATCAGCTGCTCTCCTGGGATTTTCAGGCACAAGACTTACAGAGAATGACGCAATAAGAAAGAAAAAAAAAAACATCCAGTGACCAGCAGTTCTATGTGGGAAAAATACATTGTTAATGAGGCCAGAGCAGAATGGGCAGACTCGTTCAAGCTAACAGAAAGCCCAAAAATGTTAAAATAACAGCTGTTTACAACAGTGGTGTGCAAAGGACACATCGGAACACACAATGTGTTGAAAACTGAAGCAGATGGGCAACAGCAGCAGAAGACCATGCTGGATTCAACCCGTCTGCTAAGAACATGGAGATGATACTACATGATCACCAAAACTGGATCACTGAAGATTGGAGAAATGTAGCCTCGGCTAACGAATCTTGATTTCTGATGCAACATGCAGATTGTTCTGAATTCTGTGTAGACAGCATGAATCCATGGATCTTTCCTGCCTTGTGTCAGGCTGGAGGCAGTGGTGTAATGGTGTGGGGAATTTCTTGGTACAGATTAGGCCCCTTAATACCAATTGAGCATCATTCGAATGCCACAACATACCTAAGCATTGTTGCTGACCGTGTGTATCCTTTTATGGCTACGGTCTACCCTTTTTCTAATGGATACATGCAGAAGGATAATGCCATGTCACAAAACATGCATAATCATTACTTGTGTTGCACCATCAGAAATGGACAGTCAGCAAGGATGGTGCTAAGTCGTCATTATTTTAACGCCAGTAGGCCACACAGGAGGCCAGTTCATTGATGTACAAGAATGATACTGTTTCAGCAGAATCTCAGGTGGACTCACTAAGCAACTGAGGCAAGTTCACCCCGATGGCATCTCACCAGTGACTGACCATATAATCTCTGCATCACTCCACTTGTAGTGATTGATTGCAACCTGACTTTGCAGCATTTTGTTGAGGAAGATCTGGGACCTCACTGTCCTGTGGGATCACCATAACATGACAATTCCAGAAGGACAATACACATGCTTATGCTATCCATGTAAACCGATTTCATGTAAAATGTGAATGCATGCCATAGATAGTTCATATCAAATTTTCAATCATCAATCAAACATCAATCAAATTTTAAAATTAGTTAATCAAATTGTATTTATATAGCGCATTTTACAAAGATCACAACAGGCTTCACAACATAGCCTGGCCTAAACGCCCACAAAGCAAGCAAAGCAATCTGCCAAGATGGCATGCAGAAAGAAACCTTGGGATAAACAGTATACGGGGCCCATCCTCCTTCTTGCCAGCTCAGGGTGTGAAGCCATTGTGAAGTGACATATTTTCAGAAAGGTCTTTAAATATTAAAATACCCTTTGTTGACACAAAACAGTCTGGGCCAATTGAACGTGTACAATAAAACTGAAAGAATGTCAACAGACACCAGAATGTGATCTGTCCACCAGTCTGGATAGACACGCTTGTTTATAGTCACTGCAGGCCAATTCTGTGAAGAAGAACAGCTAAAGGCAGTCTGGTAATTGTTACTCTTGCTACATGTTTACCAAGACAGATCAAAAGAGGTCTCAGTTTTGGTATTTCAACACCGATGGATACAGAGCAAGTGGAAAGTGGGCTGGTATTAACTACAATGAGTTCAATGCCATTTCGCATTCCCAATAAAGCTTTTACACGACTGCCACCTTGTATTACTTGTTCATTACCTGCTCTTTGCCATCAGCTCTTTTGTATAACTGTTAACATTATGTCATTTATGTGGTATTAAATTATTAAATTCTTACCTCTGCTGCTGCTGGGAAATATATTACTTCATGGAGAGCTTCATTGTAATGTACCACTACCTTAGCACTAGTCCAATACAACATAGCACTGAAAGCAAGTTTTCTTCCTGAGATTTGTGAGTACAAGCTGTATTACATGATCTACAACATCTGTAATGGTTAGCTGCATCAACCAAACGGGCAGTCTTCTAAGAGTAACATATATGGCATAACAGTACACTCAAACACAAGAGTGCATTGTTATGCCATGTTATGCACTGTTCAAATAAATGATACTGCTAAAAGATGCAGCTTCTCCTACCCTCACAGAAATGGGTAAAAGGAACAAATAGCTTTTCAGACTTGATATTTGACACAAGCATGCGGCCAAGCCCTTAATCCACTTGTCCAGGGAAGATATGCTTGTTCATGTATCATGTTCATGTACCTGTGATTTTGTTTCATTACAGACAGTATACATTCAATGGCTTCGTTAAAAATAAATAAATAAATAAATACTATTACCATATACAGTATATATTTGGGATGCTCCAAAGGATTGGTTGCTGATACATATCGGCCGACGTTTGTGCTAAAGTACGGGATCGGTGATCTCTACTTCAGCCAATCCAAACTGCTGATACTATGACAGCACAATATGCAATGAAGGCAAACAATACCTACTCATCAAGATTACAAAATCTGTGTATTGCCGATCCACAATTTTAAATAATGTAGGTAAAATGTGCATAATTTTCCAATGTAAATAAAAATAACTTCATTACTTGCCCAATAGCCAAAATTAGGAAAACTGGCTATATCTGATGATATTGAGTAATTTGTGAATTACAACTGAGCATCTTACCAACAACTGAGCATCTTCTCTGGTGATGTGCTGTACAGGGCTGAACTGCAGCCGTCTTCAGCTTCTGCTTGTTTCTGGGGCTACATGCCTTAAGTTTTGTCTTCCCCATGTGAAACACATGTTCAGTTAGATTAAGATTTGGTGAATGACTTGGCCAGTAAAAAAAGGCTTTGAAAAACTCCTTTGTTGCTATAGCAGTATGTTTTGAATCACTGTCTTGCTATAGGATGAAGCGCCATCCAATGCGTCTGAAGGCCTAAAATACTGCACTACAGTTCAAAATTCATTATGCAGCTGCTATCAGCGATTACATCATCAATTAAGACAAGTACCTGTGGCAGCCATACAAGCCCAAACCATAACACCCCCACCACATTTCACAGATGAGAGGCCACACTTTGCTCTTCTCATCACTCTGTTACACGTGCATATTGGTTTCATCAATCCACAAAACCTTTTTCTAGAACTCTGCAGGTACTTTTAGGTACTTTTCTTCACTTCTCACCAGCAATGTAATAATTTCTTAATGATGCTCCAAACCCTAAGGTTTGTCCTGGCTCAGACTGCTTTTTTTAATGACTTATTGCCCAGCTTCATAATTCATTGTATACACCACCACAGAGGTCTTCGTAGGCTTACCAAGCTGAGAATGTAACAACATAACTATACACAGGAACAGTTGTGGCCTCTGGCTTCCAGACCACGGGACTGACCCTCTGCTGAGTCACATTCACCATTAACTCTTTTCTGGTCATTGGAGACGATATATCGCCCATAGGTATGAGTGTGTAAGTGAATGGTGCGTGTGCCCTGCAATAGATTGGCAGCCTGTCCAGGGTGTATTCCTGCCTCTCGCCCCAATGCACACTGGTAGTGGCTCCAGCACCCTCCGCAACCCTGCCCAGGATAAGCGGGTATATATAATGGATTGATGGATGGATGATATTGTGTTTTTAATAACACACATTTATCTATAACTGTAAATTCAAGAGAGTAATATCAGAATAGTTGTAAAATACATAGTGAACTTTCAATTACATTGAAATAATTATTTTAAATTATACAGTAAATGATACTGTTATGATATCTGTATCTTTATGAACTACTTCATATTGAAATCTATTTTTTCTCACAATTGCCCCCTATCAAGTATTCTAGTATTTGCAACACACACTATGTCTGTGTAATCACCACATTTGTCCACATAGATTTAAAATGTCATTAAAGGACAACTAGGCCAAACCACATTCCTGACTGAAAGATGTGTCCTCTGCAACACTCAATCAGTGCAGACACAAAGTAAGAAAAGCAACGAGTAAAACAGTCACCTTAGCACAGTTGGACAATACTAATGGACAATACTGATGCTACACTCACCAACAGTTTCACACTTTTCAAACTCAAAACAGTGTCATTTGTATTTAGTAATTGTTCCTTGACAGCATAAAGCTGTTAAAAGAATATTTTCTGGTCAACACACAGCACACGCTTTACTTAAAAAATAAAATAATGCTCTCAACCTTACGCATCAAAAAAAAGGCTACATGTCACATACATTCTCCTAATGAGGAATGATCTAAATGTGATGGACCGACTACCCAGTTCACCTAACATGAACCCAAAAAAGCACCAGTGAATACTAAGCCAATTCTAATAAATACACATCGTGATCATGCATTATGTACTGCATCTTTGCAGAGCTTTGAGCAGCACTTCTCACTGAGTGGGCAATGATTTTCAAATGAGAAATAAATTCAGTTGTAATTCAGTTGATGGTCATGTGAAATGTGAAAATTCCTTAGAGGCCAAATATATGGTAACCAATGTTATTTTACCCCCAAATGATACTCTATATTCTGTTCTTCTCTATTATTGAATTGTGCCTGTATCATCTGTTTTACTTTTACTGCCTCTTGATATATATTGAAAATTTTTAAATAGTTCCATTTCACTCTGATTTATTATCTCTCTTGATACTTATCTTAGATGGACTTTGAATTTGGATGGTTTTTTATTATTGAAAGTGGGTTTTACACAATCTCATCTTTGTGAATAAATGTTTTTACTGGACAGATGCATGGAATTAAGTTGAGATTCAGAAACTGAACCCTGGCGCAAATCCATGCCATAACTCCAGTCAAGAAGAGAAATCACAGGAAGAAGAGCTGCAGGCTTCCTGGAAGACTTTAAGGCTGCGTGGGTGGACGTTGTCTGTATTCAATTCATTTCTCTCCTGGTTTGTACAAGTTTATTGGCTTGTACTGCACCTCTCAAATTATTAAAATGTCAAAATCCTATTCCTAGAACCAAAAAAAAGCAGATATAAATATAAGACTATTGGCAGGCAGATCAGAAAAGATATCGCATGGGTCTGCAGTAGATAAAAGAAGCTTACTTGGAGAAAGGTATGTATACACAGCTTGGAAGCTTACAGAGAATGCTTAACAACTAAGAGCAGACAGAATATACCAATGTAAATTTATTGCACTGCACACTTATAAAGCACTTTATTCCATACAGCTGAATGCTTGCTTTACAGCTATTTTTTTTTACTGTTTGCTGGCACTATTGCAGGGCAGAATTTGCCAATATTATACATAATTGCTATTGCCAATTCTTTTAAAGTAATAAGCTCTTAAAGTTAAAACTTTTTTTCTGCCGTTAAGCAACACGGAGGGAGTTTTCCCACTTTTTCACTTTTAACAATGAATGTAATATAATGTCATGTAAGTGCTGAATTTGCTACTGTTGCTTTTTTTGCCCTCTCAAGTCCAAATAGTTGACTGGAAATAGATTAGCTAGCAAGGTGAATTTCATTTGGCTATGCATGCTGTTGCAGGCATTTTTCTTGCTGCTGGGAGCCAGCGAGTTGTTCACAACCCAATAGTGATTTTGGTATTTGCTCATAGTACTGGTAGTCACAATGTGAAAGTAATTGTGCAGTGACTGTGCTAGGCCATAGAATGCTGCGTCTTTGGAACACAGGACATTTCAAAACCTGCCTTTCACAATAATTAACTTTCTGGTAAAAATAACTATTTTTGCCTTAATATGCCAACTCGCAATAATAACACAACAAAGCTAAGTTACAGCTTGGTGGGGCGGCATGACCCATACCTATACAGCACAGACAGCATGGCACATTTCAGGACATAATGTTTTTCAGGCATAATGTTAGGGAGATTATTGAAGGATTTACAAGAGAAAGCTCATTATGAAGTAACTGAAGGCCGAACACAAATGATAACATTATTAAACCCAGGAGCTGTATTGCAAATATAGTCACAGTTAAAGGGGTTTGTAGGTACTCTGCTGTGTATCATGGCGAACAATACCCTTCACTGACAATGTTCACAGTTCAGCGCAACCTCTCATACCTTATTGCTTAGACTTTGAATGCGCCTACACTCCTGGTTAAAATGAGATGGAATGGCCACTTTGCATTATGTAAGATAGAATGAGGCTTATACAAATATTACAAAAATTACAAATATTGAGGTTTTTACAAATATCAAATCCCAAAAATATAATACAACACAGTATTCCTTTAATTATTATAATTTCTTAACCTTCATATTCATGACCATCATTGTGCAGGCAATAGTACCTGAATGGGTGATGTGTGCCCTATGCCCAGTGCTGGAGCAGGTAAAGGGAACTACACAAATTCAAGGTTTACTCTTATCTCATACCTACCAATCTAATCAAGGGAGAACCAAATGAGGTTCACCCTCCATTAATTTGTGGCCAGATGTACGTACATAAAACTACCAGCGCAAATTGGAGCCTGACGAAGCTATGTTGGCGCGTATGCAATCTGCGTGAAATTAACGTGTTATTTACAATGGCTACAGATAATTACGCAGTCAGCGAATGGGACTGCCTACTAATCACATTTCGCGTATGAGGCAGAGCTTTAAAGGCACAGATAAATGCAAGAGAGTTTAACATTGGAAGGAGCTTGACTATTTCCAGGATGGAATGGGAACATTGTGGGGGAGGTTCTAGGTTGTCTTTTATTTCTTCCAGTAGAATAATTAATACTATGAGTGTTTTTTTTTTTTTTTGTCACGGAAGTTATTGATTCCATGTTTTTTTGCCATTTCTTTGGGAGAAATTTTTTTGTACCCATTTTTATTACTTTCCATGATTCTTTAGGCAGTTTTGCATGGCACCTGTCAGTCTTAACACAGCCTACGGTCACTTGGTGCAATCAAATGTTTGACTGCCACTGTCAACAGTGTTGATGCGGAGCATTTCTATTAGCTACATAATGGTAATAATGGCCAGTGACAACATGCTCTCCATCAAATAAATAAGCTTTGCAATATAGGCTACAACATGTACCAAAACTATTTATTTATTTATTTTATTTTTTAACACCAGCTGAAATACCAGGTGCCATTGAAACAAACAAAAATAAGCTTTGGACCCTTGAGGAAAACTGCATATAGAACTGAATACCTGATATCATATAGAGAAATTATATACATTTAGCATGCTGAATAAATTGATTAAAATGTCTGTATACTTTGCTTTATAGATATATTGAATACACTTGGCCTCAAGATCTTTTTTTATCCAAGGCAAGCAAAAATAACCTATGGCTTTTTGTCCATTGAAATGGGAAATTCAGTCAGTACATTCAGACATGAAAATAAAGCTGGATAAATGAAATAATGAAGCAATGGGAAGCGAATTACCATATTAAAGTGTTATGCAATGATTATTATTTTAATGACACCAACTTATTAATTGTCAGTGCTCCTGGAAGTTTTAATCTTCAAGTGGATCAATGTAACATTTTTAGTATAAAGAATATACTTACTGCAACACAGTAGGAACCTTTTTAATGCTTAACGGTTGTTTTCTTCTCCATTGTTCAATGTTTAGTAAATATTTCAGTAAGTAAATGTAGCAGATGTGAGTAAATAACATAAAGGGTACTTAAATCCACAAACTGCTTGAAGAACACTAAATCCATAAATCAAAATTCAGTAAACAATTAAATTCCTTCCGCAAGGCGAATGTAAGACCAGTCATTAACACAGGTGCAGTGCACCAAAAAAGTAATTCAAGGAGAAGAAAAATAATGTTCCCAGCACACAGTTTAAACACGTGTAGTGATTTATTGCAGAAACAGTCTGCTTTTACCAACATGCTCATTGTCAGATGTATCATCATGTCCATTGCATTATCCACCTACACAACTGAAACATCACAAGTTACATGTAAATGTCACAATGCAATATAGCATTCATTGATAATTGGCCTGGCCTATACTGTAAATGGAAGAATCCTTGCTGAAAGTACCATAACAAAGGCGAAGAAGTCAACTCAATACAAACAGGTTCCATCAATAATTTCTGTTTGTATAATTGCCTAAATTATATATACGTAGAGCCAATGTTCACTCAATAAAGAGGTCTGATACAAGCTTTTCTGTTCTATTTCATAGAACACCAGTTGGTTTCCTGCAGCTGCCTAGTCGTCTCAACCAGCTCCTTCAATTCCCATGACCCTGCTATATCACCAGCAGATATCATTTCAGCACATGTCAAGAATGGCTAAGTGCACTTAGGCCTATTTGTTACATCCTTAGGGGGAATGAAGAGATAGAGGGAGAAGTGAAGCCGGCAGATGGGAAGAGTAAACAGGCTGGGTGTGTTGTTGGTGGTTCAGGGGGAGACAGTGAATTGCATCCTGTAATGTAACCACACCATTCTGCGATGATTGCCTACATTTCAGAGAAACTCCCACTCACTTCCTCCCTAAATCTCTCTGCAAAATCTAATTATTTGAGACACTGCAAGATTGCAAATACTTCCAATATGAAAAACGTCATTATTTCTCTAACATTTACTACCTAGAATAAGAGGCTCCTGCGTGGTCATCCAAAGAAAGCAGCAAAATGATGGGTTTTTTTTCACCCTCTCTGTTTCTCATGTTTATTGTTTGTTTCAAAATAAAGTATAGTTTGTTAAAACAATGTGCAAATTTTAAATTATAGGGCACATTACCCACATTGCTTGAATGAAAACATATGATAAGTACTGTTAATAGGGGTGTGTGTGTTGGGGGTGGGGGGGAGGCATAAACAAACAAAATCGGTATGGTCTGGGCCCTTACAAATTGACCAAGTAGCCCAATCCCTCCTGCCCCCCAGTGGTATGAACGATGCCACCCACAGAGTGGGGATAAAGCAAAGATTCAAAATGTATTTAAAAAATGGGCTACAAACATGCCCACATGAGGTGGACTTTGGCACCACGCAAACCACGCAATTGCTTGAGGCCCCAGAGCCTTGGGGGACTCCTGCTGGTTACAAGTGGTAGCCCATATATTAACAGAGTGGGGATAGCCGAACATTAAAACATTTCCAGCCTGCCACTTCTTTGCTGATTTTTTTGGTGAGCTGCTTCACTTGTGCTTGTCATTGGACACAACACAGTACCGGTAGGTTAAAAATAAGTATTTGCATGATTTGCCAAGTTCAGCTTCATTTTGGTTCTTCTAGCAAGCAATTTTTTTACAACAGAACAATGGCAAGAAAAATAGACACATGGCTTTAAATCTTTTGTTATTGCAAGGTTCTTATGCTGATCATCGTATTGATGTGGAGAGTTGTTTTAGAACTCATTTGTCTGTCTTATGAAACACATTTTTCACTTGTGCTTGCCTATGTATGTATATCATTAGTGCTGTGTGTGCATGTCATGTCAGTCACACTTGGCCACTGCAGAATGCAAAGCCACATTTGTTTCAATTTGGTAGGTCAAGTTGTTTTGTGCTTATTTCTGGGGAAGTTTTTGGTATGTACTACAACAGGATAATGAAAAACAAAGATGGGGATGGGGTTTGACATTATTTTCTTAGCCAAACTATTTCCAATGATGTTAGGCAGTGTTAACCATGTGCATGCACTCGTGTGTGGGAGACCCAGACAGTCTGATAGTAATGTAAATTCTTCTTTACTGGGGTTATCACTAGTGGGAATGATAAAAATGGTCTCAGACAAAATCAAATATTGATGTAGGCCCATAGAAGTCTACTGCTTCATCCCTGCATGTATACTTTCTTTCTCACATAGCTAACAGAGTAGCCAATGTCGCACAAAAGAAAAAAAAAACACAAATCCTATCTCAGAGGACTCTGTCTTCATTTGTTAAGAAAAAATGTGTTGGTCAGAAAAAAAGATAATATTTGCTTCCTTTAAAATGTAACTTATGGCATCCATGTTACAATATGTTTCATATTCATTTAATTAAGTTTATTTCTGATCATTAGACAGATCATCATTCATCATCTCAATTTCCCCAAATCGTAATGTAGCTTTGTGTGAAATGTAAATACGCAAGAAGTTGGCAAATTGTACACCCTCAAACCCAGCGGGACCTTGCATACACTAATGAAACGCCATGTATTAACCCTGAATATTTGTAAATATATCATTGAAAAATAACTACACAAACTATGTATTTGAGCAGGATGGCATTTTTCATTGTGTACTGTGGCCTCTAAAACGAACGGCTTTGTAAACACAGTGTCAGGAGGGGTTTTGAGGGCCCCAAAACTGAACTTTGATTGGGTCCCCAAAATTTATAAATCCACCACAGCACCTACAACAGACTGGTTTCTGGAAAACAACACCACTTATCCAAGCTCAGGGCAATAAATGGCAGTGAAACAAAAGGAGTCTTCGCATCTCCTGCTCACTTATCACGCGATAAACTACATCATACTTATGTAAAACTTATTTTATTTTTTTACATACTTTCTACAGTTATGATGTGTCATTTATATTTGCATGAACAAATAGTATCCCTTTTCAACTTTCAGAACAGTGCCTGAGATCACAAAATAAATAATTCATAGAAAAAATGTTTTAAATGTCCATATGTAATGTACTTATATTGCATTCATTTTCTATATATCCAGTATTTGAATCTTTATGGTTCTCATGGCCATGTAAATTTTTTTCGTAATCCAAAATGCCTCCGGTTAAGGGGGTTAAGATTTGCAAGAATATGCAAGTCAAAACAACCATTTCGATAATAACTCAAAGGATTTGAAAGGAAAATTCATCATTTACATTGATCAGTTTTTTCCATCACAGAGGACCAGTATTTTGATTTGATTATTTGGCAATAGCTCTCAGAATTGGTTGATATTAAGCTACAGGTGTAGAACTCAGAACGCGGATGGAGACTTTCATCAGGCAAAGACTTACAGCCAATGCCTCTTGTATCTTGCAGAAAAGATTATTATTTTTATTTTTTTGATGTAGTAACATTAATTATTCCAAGGAAGGCCCCAAATGTTTATAACCTTCATCAACAGGTACTGTACTTAAGGCCTGGTAGCCATCCCACAATACCTTGCATATACATTCTTGGAGGAAAATGGTTGCCAGCTGTCTCTTTTGTGTGCCTCTCAACTAATTTGCATCTGAGGAGGACTAATGACCTGCTGTATATCTTCAAGTTGCAGACAATGCTGGTGTTTCTGCTCACGTTTGTCAAGTGGGACAAAAGACACAAGAGCATACTCAAATGCTGGTGGAGTTCACTTAATGTGTTATTGCCCATTCTGTGTAAAATAATAATAATAATAATAATAATAATATGGATCATTATTTGGGATATAACACAGAACCTAGTTCAGCCTATATTTAAGAGCTTGATCAGGTAGATTGTGCTGCCATCCTTCATACAATTCAAACAACAATAAAATGATCTTTCCCAATCCATTCCATTATTGGTTGACTTGACAAAAAATGACACTGTTTTCTAAAAATGACACAAGATTATTTCACTGTTTAGCACTATAACTACTGTATTTCATTGAAAGCTGTGTTAAAATATATATTATATATATTTTCTTTTAAAAATGGCCTGTAATGTATGAATACATTTTATTTAAGAAAAAAATGCTTAAAGAAACTCATCCCAACTAATCTGGCTGCACTCCGTGAAATAATGCTTCTATGAATAAAATCATCCAAGATGGTAGTTATTCTTGCAACCAGGTTTCACTGCATGACATGTGATTGTACTTTTTTCATTGTAATGCATTTATTCAGTTATTGCCTCAGTCTTAAGGGAGAGGAAATTGGTCGCAAATAGTATAAGCTGAAGCCAGCTCTTCTTTTGTCCCATTTTCTGTAATCGTATTAGTTGATGAAAAATGCTGACTGTAGGGCTGCAAACAGATAATTATATTGAATTGCTCTTTCACTGTGGAAAACTTATACAAAAATGTCTTCATTACTCTAAATGTTCTTCTACATATTGCTGTGCAGGCATGATCTGAAAAACTGCTCCTTAAATAATGAACCAACATTCCATCTCCACAAATATAATTGTGATTAATCTCAATGTCTTCTATAGTACAGAAATATATAACACAAATATCATGTAAAATGTATTATTTCTAAGACAATTTGAAAGGTAATAATCATACTATATGAAATTAACCATTTTTGTTTACTTATTTTATTTGCATTCACATAAAATAGCAGTATAATTAAGAACCAATGAATATCCGTGATGATTGAGTATGAACAGATCACATCCAAGAATGTAATGCATCTAACCATATCGCTTACATGAATACTGCTAGAGAATTTATGACTATGGTATATACACATTCTGTCAGAATTTGTTTTGTGTTCATACTTGTCATATATTCTTCACAAAGGCAGTCCCCCCCCCCAGTGATCTGCTGGTCTAAAAGGATGTGTATCTGCGAACAAGCCGTTGCTACATGCTGTTAACAAGAAGAAATGACTCCAGAGGACCAAGCACCATCAACACTGGTACAAGAAAGATTGGGAAAAAGATACACATCCTTTTAGACCAGCGGACTGTAGTCGCCGTTTCACTGTAGTCAGCGGAACTGGTTTCTCTCTAGTTGCAATGAGTTCTTCCTGTAGTTGTGGTGCAGTTTTACAATCGTTTCTTTGGCTAGACACCACAGGATTTTGTATTCTGCCACTGATAGTATCCTTCATCTACTTGGTCTTATCCTGTTAACATTACTGCCCAGCAGCTGAACCCTTCGGAGTGTATACTGAACACTAAACCTGGAAATCTTAAGCTTATTTGCAATTTCTGGAATAATCTTGCTATGATATGTTTACTTGGCTCCAAACATCTAAGCCTAACTCCTTCTTCTTATTTGTCATATTTCTTGAAACTTTAGTGCCTACTTTATACTTACACTGCAGGTCAATGGTGTTAGGCTACCTGTGGTTTTAAAAAAGGAAGGTAGATAAGTTGTCAGTCAATTAAACTACCTCCATCTTCCTCCCACCCCTCCCCCTCACATTTTGCAAAGTGATTAGATAATATTTAGTTTAATTGTAATTATTCTCCAAAAGAGGCTATTTTGAGGAAAGTCAAATTTAAGATTGTTTTTAAGTAAAACCCATCTTTTTGTGTTATAGTAGGTAGAAATTGAAAAAAAGTACTTGTAATTCAGTAAATTAATATTGCTAACTTAAAGTAATAATCTCGAAGATTTTCATTAAAATAAATGTCTGTTAAGTCACTATCTATCGCCGAATTAGGTAACACAATGGTGATTGAGCCTATTATTATATTAAAAATAATAATAATAATATAAATTATTATAACTTATGATTAAAGAACTGGGTGTCTGTGGCGACATTCCCAGGAAAAAACCACAAGCGGCGCATAGTTAGTGGCGCGTTTTCGATCACCCATCACTGGTTGGTCCGCCAGAGAGGGTAGGCGGAGCTAACACAACAGGCTCGCTCTTCAGCGGCGTACTGTAGCTAGCACTACAATAATAGAGAAGGGGGGGTGGGGGGGGGGGGGGGGTGGTGGTGGTTATGGGACCCTAAAAAGTTTTTTGTGCAACACGAGAGGTCATATTGTTTGTTGATGTAGATTTTGTATTACATTTGATGACAATGTAACGTTACTAAATTACATAGCTATTTGCACAGCTAACGCTAGCTACCGGACCATGTCAATAAAGGCATCGTTAGTTTAGACAACGTTGCGCACAGTATCCATCTCTCATATCAGGTAACATTGCGTTAGCTAGCTAGCTAATGTAATTAACACAATCTAATGTCAGCTAACAATTATAAAAAACGCTAGCTAACGCTACCGACCGGTACCGACCTCGCAAACCGTTTCTCGATTGCAATGTTACCTTGCTGCAACGTTGCAGTGTAGCTAACTAAAGGCCAGTTCAGATCAATGATTCGCAATGAGACTGGATGCAACTTGCAAAATTCCAAGACGTCTGATTGTAAACGTTCTAAAACTGCACTTGGCGATTTGACAAGGTGGGTCTTTTGAGACCCCAGGGCAGGCAATGGCTCTGCTACTAACCAGTTCACACCGCTGCAGTTTTATCTGCAACATTCTAAAACCGTTTTGTCTCGTTGCGAATCATTTATCTGAACTGGCCTTAACGTTACCGTTATTTACATTGCCATCAAGTTCATCAATATAGGTATTATAATGATCGAAGTAAAGCCGGGGTATACGTGGAGCAGAGCCGGGTCTGATTTCTGTGTAAAGATGTCAAGCTGGAGAAAACTAAATAAAAGAATACGGCAGTATGGATTAGCGTTGTTATTATTTTATTGCGCTTCCTCGTATGTTCCTTCAGCCTTGATGCCCTTTTTTGATGAAATCTCCTTTGTTTTTGTTTTATTCTTCTTGTTCTTCTTGTTGCGATTTTAACACCCATCTCAGCTTTATTCTCGGACAGTTTAGCTAGCAAAACCAGAAACACCAGGGGTAACATTTTGCAAGTTGTTTCAAAAATATCACAACAATCATTCACGAAAAAGACTTTATTTGTTTATTGTGCACGAGATATATAATTGCACGAGCCACAGCGAATCCCGCGAATTCTTCTCTGCAGTGTAAAGATGTTCATACCGGGCAAAAGGATAAAGAACGTTTGTGGAAATTGATCATCACTAATTTTACCCCAGGTCTGCTTCAGCATTTTAACCCGGCTCGGCAGTGTAAAGACAGTTAAGTTAGCCTAATGTTAGACAACAAATGAGTATGTACATAACATTACTTTCATAACAACCATTTTTTATTCAGTAAATAGTGTTATAGTTGGCGTGGCCCAGGTGCCAACTGACTGACGTCACACAGGCGACACTGGTTTTTTAGGGTTCCATAACCCCGCCCCTTTCTCTGTTACTGTAACGCTAGCAGACACCGGAAAAAACAGTAAGCCGCTCAAACACAAGTGAGTTGAAGAGCGAGCCTGTTGCGTTAGCTCTGCCTACCCTCTCTGGCTGACCAGGTGTTGGAAAACGCGTCGCTAACTGTGCGCAGTGATTTTTTCCCAGGAATGTCGCCACAGACACCCAGTTCTTTAATCATAAATTATAATAATAATAATATAAATGAATACAATCATAGGCTCAATCACCATTGTGTTATCTAATTCAGCGATAGATAGTGACTTAACATTTATTTTAATGAAAATCCTCGAGATTATTACTTTAAGTTATTTATTTTTAACCATGAGTGGCCTAACACATCTCATACTTTCACTTAGTTTACACAATTGCCATTGTGATGTATGATGCAGTACCTAACATCTTGCATGATTCAAACTTGTGGAAGTTGATCCTGCTGGCTTAAGCCCCAGAGCAAGTTTTTACAATTCTTGTCACTGTCACTAATTTCATTTAAGTGACAGTCAGATCAGATGATTGATTGGCTTGAGAAAAAGGGGCTGATTTTGGCCAACAGGTTACCTTAAATAATTTAATGTGTCATTATAAAACGGAATTTTTTTTACAAATTCTCAACAATGGTTTTAGTAGACAGATCAGGCAGACAGTCTTGAAACATCTAGAGGGATTCCTATTGCTCAGGCATCAGGACCTGCATCTGGAACTGTCAGCAAATAAACTTCAGATAATATACTGTTCCAATCACCAGAGAAAACAGCTGTGTGTGGAAATGTCAGAGGGAGAAGAAGTGTGTGTGTGTGTGTGTGTGTGTCTGTGTGTACAATGATACATTTATGTTGAATTATAAGGCAAAATGACAGCTCTTCCTGACAGTTCCACCCAAACGTGAAAAAAAAAAACGTGTATGCATGTTCATGCATGCATACACACACACACACATGCACATACATGCAGCAGTACCATGATCATCATAAATAATCATGTTTTTACCAAATCAGTATTATATAGCTGTGGTCCATAGCCACATGTAAAAATGTCAAAAAGGAAACTAAAAAGAACAAGCTGTTCCCCAGGTTTCACCCCTTTAGGGAAACAACAACAGCTGATGTTTTAGTGTACAAGTAACTCATCAGCCACTCTGCCACACACAACCAGAAAAATAAATAAATAAATAAATAAATAAAAAATAGTTAAACACATTTCAAGCCAACTAACTCATAGCAAAACAAATCCTTGAATTGCCACACAAATGCTCAAGCAGATAGTCCCTAAACAGGAAACGACACCGATTTTGGGTGTCCCTGCATTGCAACAACCATATGACATTACTTTTTCAAAAGTGGATGAAGGTAATGAATAAACCAGCAACACTACAGAGGAATTGCATGAGGATGCCTTCGTGACTGAAACATTGGGGAGATGAAGTCGCCCATGAAACATGAAAGGGATTATTCTTTAAAAATGACCATCAAAGTTTCTGTGGTCATAGTGACTGACACAATACTGCGATACAACAGTGTATTTCTGATTAATACATTCTGGTTAGTGGCCCATGCCCACCTGTATTTATATCAGAATTGGCTCATCTTTTCATTTGCATATCCGCAAGGTGCCTTCATTACATGAAAATTACCTGCGCTACCACAGTCTGAAGCAGGCTTGATATCAATGCAGGACATTTCATTAATTAAAGCTGAAAATATCTTTGTACTGATGGTTTGAGATGGGGTTTATTTAATATGTTTCAGTGTGCTTTATTTAGGAATATTTTGTATTCCGTCCCTCTCCAAACCTCCCCCTCACTACCCATCTTCCGCCGTGGCCTGAAGACTCATCTCTTCAGACTATACCTAGACTAACCACCACCACGCTGTATATTTCACTCTTTTATTAAAAAAAAAAAAAAAAAAAAACCTTTTCCTGTCACTTGTTACATGTTGCCCCATCCCAACACCTCTTGGTAATTTGTATTTGTCCTAATACTGTAGCTTATTCTTCTGCCTAGTTGGCTTTGCAGATGTTAGGCCAGAATAGTGTTCACTGTTCTCGGCTAGAAATAGCTGTACAAAATAAGTATTGTACCTTACTGAACCCGTGTTCAGTATCCCAACACCTCTTGGTAATTTGTATTTGTCCTAATACTGTAGCTTATTCTTCTGCCTAGTTGGCTTTGCAGATGTTAGGCCAGAATAGTGTTCACTGTTCTCGGCTAGAAATAGCTGTACAAAATAAGTATTGTACCTTACTGAACCCGTGTTCAGTATCCCAACACCTCTTGGTAATTTGTATTTGTCCTAATACTGTAGCTTATTCTTCTGCCTAGTTGGCTTTGCAGATGTTAGGCCAGAATAGTGTTCACTGTTCTCGGCTAGAAATAGCTGTACAAAATAAGTATTGTACCTTACTGAACCCGTGTTTAGCAGTTGTCTACGACCATGAAATGCACTTTTTTTGTACGTCGCTTTGGATAAAAGCGTCTGCCAAATGAATGTAATGTATTACGTTCCAACCACCTCCTCTGATAGTAAAAGTAAGTTATCTGGTAGACATTTTGGCTTTATTTGAACAAAGACTGCAGCACTTCACGCTTAGCTGGCCCCTCAAAAATGAAAAGCTGTCTTACAGCGTAGTAGAATAACAGTGTCATGATCCACGCTGGACAGCAGAATCATTGGCCCTCTTCAAACCCACCTCTTCAGATGACATCTTCATTTCTCTCCCATCCCCACGCTAACCCCCTATCATATGCACTAGTTTAGGTTATGAGCTTTAGAGATTCCTAGACCCCTGGAAAATTAGACAGAAATGGAAAATCAGGCCCCATCCCTGTGATGCCCGCAGACACTGTGACCATTGTCTAATAGCTGGCAGCAAGAAGAACAAGGCCAAATGATCTCTTTGCTCAAATAAGACGGTTTGGTTGGATTTCATTTGTCTGGAAAAAAAAAAAAAAAAAAATCTGAACACATAAAGGGTATATATAGGGAAATATGGAAACATGTAATTAGTTTCCATAGAAACAGCTACTTTCAAGTATTTTATCATAATATAACAGAATTAGTGTACTGAGTCAGATGAATAAAATAAAACAGAACGGCTAGTTTAATAACACACTACCATTATTTAAAAATCAGCTTCTTGTCCTGTGTTGTTTGGAATTGCATTGTTAACATTGCATTAAAATGCAATGCCACAGTTAAAACTTATAATAATTAAATGAAAAGCTGTTAAAATGGCTTATTAAATCTTAAATGCAGTTTGCATTTGAAACAGTTGATATTTCAGAATGCATGCACTTACTCCAGTTGACTATCCTACAGTTATTAGAAATTGCTGTCATAAACTTAGAGGTTAGCTAACTTGGGATGAACTGTGCTGTGGTAGAAAGACTGTGTGAAAGATGATGTGCTAGCAGTGATCCCCAGGATATATATATTGAACAGAATATTATTTTCTGTGGCATGTGTCAGTGGGACACATTTAAAACTCCAATTAGCAAAATAAATGCATGAGAAAATGTCTACATCAGCATTCTTCACATCTGAAAGAGAGCATGTGAGTCAGGCTGTGCCTTTTGGAGTGTATATATAAATTGTCAGTAACTTTAGAAATTTAGAAAGGCACATCAGACAGTTTGTAAATGAATTCCTTTTCTATGGATTTTTCCTCTAATTATCCCTAACTCTAGATCAAAACAGCTTCAAAACCTTACTTTTAGAAACCCCTTTTGTTTCCCCACACTCTATTTGTCATTCTTTACCATGTTCTTGTTTTACAAGTGATTTACAGTGATTCCCTTGATCATTTTCTCAGAATATTATTATTATTATTATTATTATTATGTATTGAGAATTATAATTATTGTATTACTATGCTCATACTATAATGATTAAATATGACCACCCTCAATAAATCCCCCAGAATATGAAAAAGTTAAATAGCTTATAATTCTAACAGGAACATCACCTATACCAGGGATCATCAACTCTGGCTCTCGAATCCAAATCCAGCCCTAGTTTTCTTTTGTCCCGGGTAATTAGTGCTACTGATTGGCCAGACTGTCTTCACACCTGACTCCCAGGCAAAGGGAGGGTGGAAAACCAGCAGTTCTCGGCATTCGAGGACCGTGAGTTGCTGATCCCTGACCTATACATTTGTGGTGTATAGGTTTAAAGGATCCTTATAAATGTAACTATCCACGTATACTGTAATATTATGTTACTGTGCCACTACAAGGTCCTGAAATGCATCATCTTGAATCATGAAATTATAAATGTACTAATTATAAGGTTATTCTATGCATATTTAAAACATTCAGTAATATAGCAATAGCATCCCCATCATTATGCAGCTATGGTGGAATCAGGAATTGGTTATAGGAATCATGAATTTGTCTCATGAAATGGCCACATAAAGCAGTTACATAAAGGAGTCACTTTATATCTTGCCAAAGTAAATAACATCAACAGACAACAGTAGACCATGGTAGCAAGCAGCACAACAGTTGTCAGCTGTTTTTTTTCTTTCACTTTCATCACTTCCTTTGGGGAAGAGGGGCAGCTCTTACAGTAGTAAAAAGGAACTGAAGCTTTTGTAACACTAAAATAGTTCTGCAGTTGCTTAGGCTCCTTATAATCTTTTAGGAAACACATACACTGATAAACACTTTCAAACTGTTGAAAATAAAATCATCAGTCATTGTGGGAATGCAGCACATTTCCTTTTCTCTCTTGCAATTCTTTTCACCAGTCCTGACATGCTGATTTGAAGATAATAAATGTAAAATATATGGCAATTACATTATATATGGTACAATATATGGTAAATACATCATATTTCAGTCTGTGCAGCCCAGTTTTTTTTGCAAATTGCCATAAATGTAGAGATTTTTTACACTAAAAAAAATGAAGAAGTTCCACCCTCCTATGCCTTTCCTATGTTCCCCCCCCCCCCCCAAATCACAAGTAGAATCCCAACCTGGTCTCACAATAAATTCGTATCTATTCAATGAATTTCCACTACCCTAAAATTCATACTTATTCTACGAATGAAATCACGACTTCAGAAATTTCTCTGAATCAATAAGCACAAGAATGAAAATCCGCCATTTTTCTTTCACCAGAGAAACTAGAAAGGAAGGCCAATGATTCAGTATTTCCAACAACATACATTCCAACATTTTGTAAATGCACCTTAATGCAATATTATCTTACCATTGATACTCATTCATAAAATAACTAAAAGTTTTATTGTGCTGGAAATTTGTTGAATAGATACAAATGGGTTGTGAGTCTTGGTCTTTAAAAAAAATTAAAAAATACATTAAGCACAATACCCAGCCCTGTAATTGTCTCTGCTATTATTTTCGATATTTTATGACTGAAATCTGAAGCAAATATGAACTTTAGAGTAAGAGACATTTTGGTCTATTTTGGTACTGGTCCAAGAAAGTTTTTGTGGTTCAAGTCCCTTCAGTGGAAACGTGAATAGGAACAAAAAGCAACATAAATTATGATAAGTGAAATATCACATTAGATACAACGCGATCTGAGGAAATGGATCGCTGGCACTGAAAGCAGACAAAGCTACAGTTCTATAAAAGAGAATGAAACATTACATGTGGTCTAGAATCACTTCACATTGGGGCTTGATTTCAATGCTAACCTGGTCTTGAAGGGCAACATGGAGCATTGTATTTGATGGTGAACCCGGCATCAAAGAGAGACATGGCTGAGCCAAAAAGACAAGGTCAAGAAGACAAGAGATATCAACATCCTTGCTCAGATTGAAAGTTATGCTGTTCTGTATGCTGTTGGATCTCTCTTTCCAAGGCTACAAAAATAGCACTCATGATGAAACAGAATTTTTCAGCTTGATGCGGCAAAAAAGACAGCAGTTGCAGTATATCAGGCTTGGAGTTTCAGAAACTGCCTGTACAATATTTAGAAGCCAAGAACATCCAGCATGCGTGTAACTCAGGGCCAATATTTGTTGTAGCTTGCACTGCATTGCTTATTATATTATACATTGGAATTATACAACTCACAATTATTAGCGAAGGAGTTCATGTAGAGCATACAACTGTCCTGCAGATACAAATCCAAACATTAAATTGCATCATTTTACGCCAATATTTTTGAGATTGATTTCAGTGTTTTCTGAATCATCATAATCAAAGAACCCACTGTGAAAATTGATATTCTGTGACATCACCCTGAATACTCAGCATGCTGAAATGATCCTTTTCAGATAACATTAGGCCAAGTCAGTAAAAAAACATTGAAACTGACCCCTGGACTGGAAATACGATTCAGTGTGTAAAATGCTGTCTACTCTGCATTCTGCTGAACAGCAAGACCCCATTACACCAGCACTGTCCACTGCTTTGAAAGACAATCAAGCAATGCTTTTACCCATTTAGGAAATAAATTACACAAATGCTTATAAAATTGCTCAATTAAACAACTAAAACACAGCTAAATATTAGATTAAATATCACTTTAAAAAAGTAACTAATCAACATTTACAGTGCAGCATAATTGACATGTCAGGCACTGTATGAGTTAAGCCCAATTAAAAAGTGAAAAAAGTAATGGAGTACTATGATTTCCTGGAGCATAAAACAACAGTTGCCATTTAGACTGTCAGTCATACTACAATGGCGTAATGTCAGAAGTAACCGAGTGCATTATAGTTCATATTGCCTTACCCATAAAGCTTGTCAGTGAAGAAAGGGGAACCTGGCAATTGATTTCACTATACTGATATGGAATGTATTGACATTTTTGAAGTGGAATTGCAGGACTGAAGGAAACTAGACAATAGAAGGTTAATAATCCAATAATCAACTAAGACAAATTCATGTCCTTCTTTGTAACCACTGCACCACCTCCACCCCCCTCCCTTTTTCCATCTAGTCTTAAGTCAATATCACATTTACATAATACCCACACTTCTAGTGAATTGATGAATTCACTCTGAGGCTGATGAAATTTGGGCCAGCAATCTTCTTTTGCATTTGTGATTTTCTTTTCCCATCTTCCCCGAGTAATAAAGGTAGTTAGCTGAAGTTCCAGCGCTGGCCTGGTGTGAATTCCTTGTCCTAAGGGGTCAACTCTCCAGTGTGGGTGTTTGTTTCAGCTCTTCTGCAGCAGGAGCTCAATTAACAGCCGAACAATTGCGGCTTTTCTGCCTCTCTCAGCAGATCTGCCAGCACCTCATCCTGGGCTCTCTCATCCCCCTGGCTGCCCTGGCATTTGAGCAATCCTGGGAAAGGCACTGCACTGCTGCCAAGTGAGACTTCTCTGGGGTGGAGACCTGATTGCTGATATGGTCTGTCAATACTTTTTCCTGCCAAGCGCATCCTCTTCGGGGACCCGGGGAATAAGTGCTGGAGGCTCGGTCCCCACCTGTGTTTGTCTGCATTTCCCTTTGCTGTATAATCGAGGAACGGATCAACAATATATGCGTACAGACGGCACTAAAATATCTCTGAGCTGCAACAATGTTTTGCATTTACACAGCATTACAGGGAATACAACTATTCATAAATAAAGATGACAGTAAATGGGTTTATGAATTATCGCATTTTTATACGTTCTGTATAGAAACAGGAATATGCATGTCATTTAACGCTCATAACAGGTTTGATCTCACTTGCAAATTCAATAGTTGTGCAGCAATGTGGAATTAGGAAAAATGTACACCAAGCTGAGCTACCAAACAAATGGAGAAGCTTCTAGAAAGTGAGAGGGTGAAAAAACAGCCTCTCATTAAAGGATGTTACGTTCTTAATGAGCAGAGTTGTTGTATCTGTAGCTGTTGTATCTTCTGCACTCCTCTCTCATTAAGCAGGGTGAGGAAGGCAGTGGGAAGGATTGCCATTTTGCTTCAGTTTCACAGTCAAAATCCTTTGCTATTGGTAGGGTTCCGTTGCTTTATTAATTCATTTTTAATTGTCCTCACAACAAAGAGAAAGCAATTTCTTTCACATCAGCACCCCCCAGAGCCAGCCAAAAGCAACTACCATGCATAGCCATGCATATCTCCCCATCTAACACTTCTAGTGCGTCTGACATTATTGTTTCAAGTGCAGCAATGTTTGAGTACTCTTGATCTGGCTAATTTTAATTCCCATTAACCCTGGAGACATGAAGAAAGAGGGCTCCTCTCTAGATACAAAGGACACATCCAGGTGTTACCCAGACATAAATTTCATCTCTATAATGTGCAAGATTTGAATCAGCAATAAAGAACACCTCCTTAGAAATCAGGAGCACCGCAGCCGTCCTCATTTCCATAATGACACAATTTTAGATTCATGCCTCATTTTCATTTATGTTTCCTGCCATAAAGTTTTTAAACATATGATAAAGATTTTCTGAAGCGGCATAAAACACAAAGGGGGAATTAGTTTGCAGGTGACCCAAACTACAAATTCCATATTAGCTAACAAGTCTCACTTACATACTGTAAATGCAATAATGCCAGGCTTCATGTTCCATAAATATTTTCAATTATATGAAACATTGCCTTCACAGTGTTCACCTTTGTTTAATAGGTGGACAGAAAACTATAATTATTTGCCATCTTCTTTGTTGTGCATTATCTCCAACTAAGGGATCAAGCCACTCTCCACAATCAGTTATTGATGACGCTAGATCATAAATGGTGGGTGGGGACACAGAGGTTGGGAAATTGCTGACTGTGACTCTTTTTCTGAGGTTGAATAATAAAAACGCTACTTCAGGACTCAGAAGGTTAAGTTCTAATGTGTATTTTGAATTGAGTGCTGAAATAATTGCCTCATAAAGCAATGCATTGACTGGCCTGCTAATGGGGAGATTGTGCAAAACTCAGCAAAGAGCGACAAGCTTACTGGAAAAAATGCTGCTCTCTGACTTTCGGTTCCTGCAGTCATTACAGTAACTCTCCTTTTCTCCTTTCTGCAAACTGGACCTGGTGAACAAATATTTTTTCAATACCAGTTTCGTCATGAAAAATCTATTCATTCATAACCTTAGAGGGAAGCCTTGCACACATTTAGAGTACTTTGAAGCAGACAAAATAAATAATAAAATAAGCCATACTGTCCCTAGTTCAAAATCACTGGCAGAGTTACATTGTTGTTATTCCTGTCATGTTTGACTTGTGACGATATATAATCTAAATGGGTATTTTAGACTAGTACAGCCATTTTCACAAAAAAAAACGTTTGCAGTTTACTGCATTTTCCTATGAGAACTAGCAGTTCACATTAATAATTACCTAAAGCCTACAACTTCATTACTGTGAGGGCAAAGAGATTGTGGAAAATTGTGGAAAAGCAGCTGACAAATCATGTCAAGCAAGGAGCTACATATACAAATGGTAAAAAAACAGTATAATTACACTTTTTTATGCGGAGTATATGACATCATGTTTGGGGTTTTGAGAGTACTTTGGTTTCTATTTTGCATGTATTTCAGTCCTCCACCTCCAAAGGTTCGATAAAGCCTCCACTTAAGCATAATTCAAATAACCATTCAATTAATTGTGCCAGTCATCTTAGTTAATCATTCACAGTTATCAATTAATCAAGTGCATGAGTAGACCGACAGTGCAGTCTTTCTTTTGTTATCATGCATCAAATACAGAGCAGTGCATTAAACAATCCAGTACAAATTAAAAGGTCAAAGAACACTTTGATAAATTGTTTTCCTTTGAGGGGATGGAAATTATTATAATTAGCAATCTATTTTACAACTTCTTACAAAAATTGTTAGGTGAAAAGATATAATAAGGTGCTAGCCTCTAGTTTTACATGGACTAGTGTTGATGTTATTATTTTTTTTTTTTAACTAAATAAAGTATTAAGCCTGTCAGAAGTACACAATATATACACTCAACGGCCACTTTATTGGGTACACCTGTTCAACTGCTTGTTAACGCAACTATCTAATCAGTCAATCACGTGGCAGAAACTCAATGCACTTAGGCATGTAGACATGGTCAAGACAATCTGCTGAAGTTCAAACCAAGCATCAGAATGGGGAAGAAAAGTGATTTAAGTGACTTTGAACTTGGCATGGTTGTTGGTGCCAGACGGGCTGGTTTGAGTATTTCAGAAACTGCTGATCTACTGGGATTTTCACGCACAACCATCTCTAGGGTTTACAGAGAATGGTCCGAAAAAGAGAAAACATCCAGTGAGCGGCAGTTCTCTGGGCGAAAATGCCTTGTTGATGGCAGAGGTCAGAGGAGAATGTATCAGCTCAAACCAGTCTGGCCAAAGGCAACAGTAACTCAAATAACCACTTGTTACAACCGAGGTATGCAGAAGAGCATCTCAGAATGCACAACACATCAATCCTTGAAGCAGATGGGCTACAGCAGCAGAAGACAACCCGGTACTAGCAAGGTATACCTAATAAAGTGGCCAGTGAGTGTATGTTGCACACAGGAACTGGCTTCACTTTTGGCAACCCAATTATTTAACATGTCAGATTTCACACACATTAATTACAGTATTCACAGTACATATGCAAAAACAGTTTTACCAATCTCAGTTCAAGTAACACTATCAAAATGGTTATCAAACATTTCAGTAATTTCTACATAATATATGTATGTGTAGTGCCGTGAAAAGGTATTTGCCCCCTTTCTGATTTCCTCTATTATTGCATATTTGTCACACTGAATGGTTAAATATCTTTAGACAAAATATAATATTAGACACATGGAAACTGAGTAAACGCAAAAAACATTATTTAAAGTATAATTTAATTTATTTAATGAAAAAGTTATCAAACACTAATATTACCCATGTGAAAAAGTAATTGCAACCTCATCAACTAATTAACCAAATTTACTTGATAATTAGATCTAGCTGACTGAACACTAGGCTTGATAGCAGCCAGACCAGTGTAGTCATCACAAAGTTTCTACAAACACATTCTACCACAATAAAAGGAAATTCCAGAAGAAATGAAAAAAAGAGAAATATATGATTCTAGAAAGGGTTACAAAAGCCATTTCTAAGTCTTGGGGACTCTACCAAACAACAGTGAAGAGCCATTTTCTCAAATGGAGAACACTTTGAATAGTGGTGAATCTTACCAGGAGTGGTCAGTCAGGGAAATTTCTCCAAGGTTGCAGAAAACTCATCCAGGATGTCACAAAATACCCCAGAATAACATCAAAGAACTGCAGGCCTCTCTTGTCTCACCCTAAGGTCAGTGTTGAAGACTCACAATAAGAAAGAGACTGCGCAAAAATGGGATTCATGGGAGACCAGCAAGGTGGAAACCACTGCTAACCAAGAAAAACATCAATGCTTGTCTCATATTTGCAAAAAAGCACCTGGATGATCCCCAAGCCTTTTGAACAGCTGTCCTGACTGGTTGTTATGATTCAGACGTGATGAAATTTTGAGTGGCTGACTGCAGAGCCTGGGGCAGTCAGAGCGACTGGATTTTTCCTTAGACCAAATATGAAAAAAGTATTCTTACAACAAGCTTACATACTGCACCTTTAAAGTCCAGATTTTCAGCTTTTATTAAATGGTATTTTTATACATTTTGGTTTAAAATGTCAGGTAAAAATTAAAGCACTCTTTATACATAGTCCCCAAATTTCAGGGCACCATAACGTTTGGGACAAATGGCTTCACAGGTGTTTCTGATTTGTTAGGTGTGTTTAATTGCTTCCTTAGTGCAGGTATAAAACAGATTTTAGTACCTAGTTTGGATTCTAGGCTTTTGTTGCTTTGGAGTCTGTCATTGGCATTTGTCTACGTGAGGACCAGACTTGTGCCAATGAAAGTCAAATAAGTCATTATGAGGCTAATAAATAAGGGACATAGGCCAAACCTTAGACTTGCCTAAATCAACAGTTTGGAACATCACAAAGAAGAAAGAGAGTACTGGTGAGCTCGGTAATCGCAAAGGGCCTGGTAGGCCAAGGAATACTTCCTCAGTTGATGAACAAAGAAATCTCACCATAAGAAAGAAAAACCCCCAGGCACCTGTTCGACATATCAGAAGCACTTTTCAGGAGGCAGGCATGGATGTGCCAGTGACTCCTGTCTGCAGGCGACTTCACAGACAGAAGTACAGAGGCTAAATAGCAAAATGTAAACTTGTTACTACTACTAGTCAGCTGCCGCTAGATAGCTGCAAAAACAGGATAGCCAGGTTACAATTTGTTAAGAAGCATGAAAAAAAAGCGTTCAGAAAAAAAGGTTCCCTGGACAGAAGAAACCAAAATTGCTGTGTATAAGAGTGCTGACAAGAGCAAAGTGTTGTGGCTAAAAGGAACCGCCTGATTTAAAGCATCAACAAAACACGGTGGTGGGGGTGTTATGGTTTGGGGATGTATGGATGCCACTGGTACTTGTCTTTATTGATGATGTAAGTGCTCATAACAGCAGCTGAATGAATTCTGAAGTGCACAGCAACATTTAATCTGCACAAGTTCAATCAAATGCCTCCAAACATATTGAGCAATGTTTCATCCTACAACAAGACAATGATCCCAAAAATACTGCTAAATCAACAAAGCAGTTTTTCAAAGCCAAAATTTTGAAAATTCCTAACTTGTTAAATCCTTCACCCAATCTGAATGAACTGAACACGCATTGTGAGGAGACCATAAGAGATTAGAGACAAGCTCCCGAAACAAGCTGGAGCTGAAATTGGTTGTAGTACAGGCCTGGCAGAGGATCACCAGAAAAGATACGCAACACCTGAAAATGTCCGTGGGTCACAGATTTCAAGCAGTCATTGCATGAGTTGAGGATTATTCAGAGGGAAGGTCACCCCCTGCAGGCCCACCAAAACCATTTCCAGCCACAACTTGGTTTTCCCAGGAGGTCTTCCATCCAGTAATAACCAAGCCCACACTTACTTAGCTTCAACCACTCAGCAACAGCAGCATGCACTGTGGTATGGTTGTGGGCCAAATGGTTCTAGATGTTGCACACTTAACCAAGCTCCTTCTCCCTTCACATAATCAATATTGCCAAGTTCAAATGTATCCCTTTTTGTTCATATTATCCAAATATGAGTGAAATACATCCAATTGTCCTGGCTGATAAAGACACATCCTTTATGACTTTATGGCAAATGGGCACATGTGGGAATATACCTGGGTAAACATGTCAATCATTTCATAAAATTAGATCATTTGCTCACATTCACTAATTATCAGACATGGAATGGGAATATAGTGCCCTGCTATTGGTGTCACTGTATAACATAATTGATCATTCAATATCATCTATTCTTACTGTTGTTGCAATGCATATATTTTTTTCAATGTTTTTGTTTTATTGTGTCATTTCTCAGATTATATCAGTGGGTTTAAATGATATCTACCTTTTCTTTCTGTGTGAATCCTTTGATGGTTTTCTCCTCGGAACATCCTAATTTTAAATAGCCAAATTCTAATAAGGAAATTCATATTTTAAAAGTACCTAATTTGCCATAGATGTGCGGGTAAATCTTAGAATTAAAGATGACCTTTTGAAGGTGTGATAGTAGGGTCATTAAGACAGCAAATGAATGTGGTGATCAGCAGAATAACAAAGTGGTCCTTCCTAAAGTGGCATGATTAATATTTTAGCATTAAATGCCCACTCAGACCAATGCTGTGCTGTGATGTGATTTGTACTGCAAGGAGGGAGGAGTCTGGAGGAGTAGGCTTAAGGTTCCTTAGAAGTGTGGGTGGGGGGCAGGGTGACGATACAACCAGCAGGGGCTTATATGCAGACATTTGCTCATGGACTATAGTGAGCTGGCTGGCAGGCTGCTTCTAGGGGCTCGATAACATGTCTGCAAATTACTGAAATATGTGTTCGCAAAATGTTTCTGTATCACAGCCTGGATGATTTGTGTGCCAAGGGAAATGAGAGATGCACAGTGTTGATCAGAAATAAAGATTATATGGGCTGCTGTTCAGATAGATTTACTATGCAAATGATTTATGAGTAGGTTATAGAGGTTGTGGCCAGCTAAATATTGCACAGATGCTATTTGGCTTGGATTGCAGCTGAAAAAATAGGGAGGTATGCAGTTGTCACTGAGTTAATTGTAGATTATTATGGAAAATACAGGCTAATGTTAGGCATGCAGTTATGTCACTAAAGTTTTGGTCACAATTTATTAGTGTGTGCAGGGCAGTTTAAACTATGTAAACCATATCTGACCATGTGTTTTCTTGAATTCCCATTAGGCTTTGTTAAATTTCTCTGTTAAATGTTTCACGTTTGAATGTTGCATAAAATGAATTTCAGTATGAGTTTCAATAATTCATGTCACAACTGAATGAACATATATGTAGATTGCATTGCATTTGACTGATAAATGTTGTGAATGCATATTCATATATATAATTCCTGACAACCCATGCGTATCCAAGAATGGGGCAGTGTTTTGGCCTGAGGCAATGCCAAGGTTAAACACCCCAGACCTGCTGCATATACTTAAGCAATGAGGTAAAAGAGACTGTGCTATGCTGTGAATATCATCATAGCTAAATGGCATAGTTAGACACTGCTGCATGTCCTCTCTAATAATGCCCTTTAGCTATGACTATATTTATAATATAGGGGAGACTGGGGTTGGTTGTGTCCAAATCAATGAGGGAAGCTGCTTTTGTTTGCAAGCAAATGAGCTGAACACATATAACATCAAACACTGACTTAAAAGTCAAACGAAAAATTAATTTCTTTAATAAATATTGAACACCATTTAAAATGCCTAAGATCACCCCAAAAGGACACTACATGTTGATGGCTTTCAACACCATCAGGTGTTCCTAATCTCCAAATGTGTAGCCCTCTCCATGACCTCCCTGGGTGCCAACTCTCGTTTTCTCTAAATGGAATTTTTTAAACATAGCACCAAAAGCATATAGCAACACATTGTTTTTTATAGCAACTTAAAGGTAGCATAACTGTAATACCTGGCACATTTTTACAGGAGGAGACATATTTTCTTGGTCACCTAGCATCCAATTCCTCTTAGAATACATTCTGGAAATCATACTAATGAAGGCAGATAAAACTACGTATGATTAATTAGTTTATTGTGAATAAACATAAAGCCTTTTACTAGAAAATTACTTCTGGAACAGATTTTGACTTAGCTCGCTCAATAACAGTTTTTATGGAAATATTTCCCGCAAAGGTTATCAAACCACCCCGTTCCTTTGGGAGGCAGCAGAGGACCGAATTGCACATGTACAAACCTGAAATGGCTATGGTAGCCACATTATACATTAAGTGATTGACCGTGTTACAAGATGGTTCGTAACTTACCGTAAGAGCGAACTAGACAAACACTTTCATATGAATGTGTTTGGGAAACCCATGTTAAATTAGGAGGGAGAGACATTTAAAGAGGTTCTTAGCATTAAGAGGCTTTCGGGATACCCACCGCTGATTTGTCACACCATTATTTTTACATATTTATTTATTTATTTATTAAGGGTTTTCTCAAAAGTAGCATTAAAATTTGAAATGTGAAAGGTCCGATCTCTTCTTAAATATGCACATTTTTACACTGGTGGAAACATCTAATAGCTTCCTAACTTGTAACATCAAAAACTGAAGTTACTGCCTTCTAAATGGCAGATGAAGGAAGTATGACCCCGTACGCAAATCAGTATAAATATGAACTTGAAAAATTAAGCACAATTTAATACAAAAATTAAATCAGCTGAAATTGCATAATGTATTTCTGCTGCAGTGACAGTCCAGTTTCACTAAATGTCATTCAATTCACTTGACCTGACCCACATTAAGAGTTAAGAGTCAAAATAGTTGGCAGAATATACATTTCAATGGATTTCGTTATCTTTTCTCAGTCACCCAAATCCCAAAATGAAAAAAGCAGTCTCTAAGAAAAGTCGATGCGGACACATTTGTATCGCAAGCTGAATGAAAAATTTAGAATTTAGAATATGAAAAAAATATGCAAAGTTATAAGGGTTGTCTTTGTAATAATTATAGATTATATGTCTGCAATGCAGTTTTATATTTTATATAACTTAAAGCAAATAGTATAGATACAATGTGAGACAAAAATGAATGACCTGTCACTAATCACAGATAATTATTAAGTCCTCATGTTTGTTAATAAGCAAGATAAAAATGCTTTGTGAACTTCAATCTCAGTTGTTACATTCGTGGATATCATAAGCCGCGTTTCCACCAAAATTACCCGGAACTTTCAGTCCCAGGAACTACTTTACCAGGAACTAAAAGGTTCCTTCAGCCAATGGTTGTCTGCGTTTCCACCGGGGTCTAAAGTACCGCGAAGATTAGGCAAATTAGCCCACTGACGTTGTCGTCGGTCCATCTGTCATATGATTTCTTCTGTAACCCCATACTACCACCGAAGTAGCCTACATTATTTTCTAATAACCGGGACAGCCCGGAGGGGTTTATTCCACTTATATACAACGGGTTACCAACAATGACTATATATGGTTACTTTTGTATTTATTGATTTTCATATATCCTCTCAAACACATTCATTAACAGCAGAAAACATGCACACGTTGTAAACAATTTGCTGTTTTATTACTTTCTCGTCGTCAATTCCATATAGGCTAATCGCAAAATGACAAGAATAGAACGAAAACTCGGACTTGCGTGAAAATGTAAATTAGTAGTGGTACAGCCACCGTTTGCTTTCCTTCGAAGTTACTGCTAGCCGAGCAGCGAAGTGTGCCTTCCAGATGCGAACCATGCACCATAAATGAGTCCATAGTCTTTCTGGTCTTTTCGTGGAATTGAAAAATGGCAGTAAAATTGAGTAAAATTACGGCAGTCTGAAAAAGCTAAAGGGAAGATTACTAGAATTAACCTGTTATTTTACCCGGATAAAAGTGCGGAAGGTGATTTCCAGTTTGCTTGTACTGTATCACCAATGTTAATTATGCAGAACTACCGCATACCTCACATAACTGTATCAAACGTTTGAGTCAATTACAACGGGCTAACAAAGAAAATCCGGAAGAAAATATTCAGCAACCGAATTAATCCGTTTGAATGTTTTGGTAGCCTACGTAATATGCTGTCCCAGCACGAATGCTTAGCATTTTATAAAACGAATACTAAAGCAAGAAAAGAACAGAAGAGCACACGTTATAATTCCAAGACGTTGACAGGCTATAACCAAAAGTAGGCTACTGCACCGCATAACATACAAGTTTGATTTGAAGTTATTATGAAAATAAATTGGTTTGCCGCTGCATATTTTCAAACATGGCGGGTAATGGCGGAAAATAAATACAACACAAATTCTACGAGTACTCGACCAATCAGAAATGTTCAGCGCTGCAAGCTCCACCCAAAAGGTTCCTGTACTTTCGGAAAGTACTACCCCCCGAGCAGGAACGTTTTGGGGGGTAAAACAAAGCCCCCAGAACTAAATTTAGACCCTAGTTCCTGCGGTGGAAACGCACTGAGTTCCTCAAAAGGTTCCTAGTTCCGGGGTATAGTTCCTGCGGTGGAAACGCGGCTATACATGGTCATATTTTGATTTATCACATGCACATTATATGTTGAGTTAAGCAATAAACATTTCCCTTACTCAGTTGCTATAGATACATATAAAAAAAAGTATGTGCCTGGTTAATTTGGTCGTAAGCACAAGAATGGAGACAAAGTCACAGAAGTGTCAGCACAAACAGCAACTAGACACTCAGCTACCGGGGCTGGCTTGCACCAGGGTGGCTGTTTACACTGGAAAGAATTCTGGTAATGGATTCTATGTTTTATTGATAGAGGCATACAATATTTATAATTCATTAGTAATGGGCTATCAAATGTGGTGACATTAAAATATTTATTTCAATGTGTCTGCCATTTTACCTTGTCTTAATGCAATTCTCAAGCCAGGATTCATGTAACTCAGAGTTTAATTGGACACACCTCCTTTTCAGTAAGACTTCACCCAAGTGTGCATCTATCATATCCCCACTTAAGTCAGCCAAGCCAAGGTGCCCTTAGGGCAAAGAGCACTAAACTTGTGAGAAAATTTGTGTTTAGTGCACATGTCGGAAGTCAAGGTTGGGTCCCGAGTCCACGATTTGCATTCAGTTGCAATTTCTATATTTTCAATATTCACTTACAATTTCATTTACAACCAGACATCAATTTCTCATTGGGAAATGCACATTTTGCTGTGCTTTTATTTATATAGCAATACATTGCCTGCATCCTGTTTTTTTCCATTCTAGAAGCATATTTTGTGTTTTAAAAAAAACAGTAAAACAGTATTTTGTTACATGTCAACCTTAGATACCTTCAATACTTTTCAGTGGCCACATTTTGTAAAACAGTTCGGTTCCATTCATCAAAAAGAATCACTTCTATTTGCTAAGTTTAAACCAAAAGGTATCGTGCATGTGCCTCACAGTCTGTTACTGAATCTGAACCATGCCAGTGCTAACTGTGGCCAACCGACAATTGGTTCTCATTTCAGTCAGTTGGGATGATAGCGTCTCATCACACATCTGCTGGTCGATCAGGCACCCACAAGTTCACTTAAGCTGCACATGCTATATCTTCCTACAACTTATGTCTGTGCAAGTGTGTCTTGTGAACTGCAAAGTGATAAGAAGCAATGATTGACATCACATTCTGTGGAGGAGAGGGCATGCTTGTCCCCGCTCTCCCAAATCAATAGCTGGGGTTGTGGCAGTGATCACTGATAAATCCAAATTGGGGAAAAAAAGGAAACAAAAGCAAAAATAAACTAAATGATGTCACCATTATGCACATGCATATAGAGAGCAAAGACTCATGAAAACAATTACATAGAAAGAGATTACTTTCCAAAGCATACAACTGCACTACTTGTACACCAAGTCAGCAGAATGTCTCAGACAGATATTCCTTCAAAAACTGCAACACCCATCTACAGTAGGCAGTACTTTTCCACATGATATTCAGACCTATATCAGTCTATACAAGTGTGCCTCCCGAGCACTCCAGCTGGAGAACTGTCAATGGAGGTATGAGGAGTTCAGGTTTAGATTTTTAGAGGTATCTACAGAGATTGCAAATGCTGTTAGAAGGCCAGCAGATAGAAGATCAATACTCCCACCCACTGGCTTGCTTGTGATGAATTTTTAATGTCCAGGGGAGCTGCTCTCTTCTAAAATGTAAATGGCTTTAACGATGAATGTGAGGGAACTGACACCTTGATCAATCATGTTCTACCGCCTTCTGCAGATGGTGGCCAGCAAAGTCTGGTTGATGATGCTTTTTTCCCCGTCTAGAATGAAATCCAAATACTGTAACCACTCCTACAAAATGAGATGTACCATGTGGTGTGATTGGTTCCGTTTCATTCAATATGGCTATGCACCTGAAAATATTATCCGGTAAACAATTCAGTACAAATACAGAGGTGAGAATTTAAGTACAATCAGCTGAATTTGTACATTATTTATCGGTTGCAGTAACATTCCAGTTTCGCTAAATGTCATTAAATTCACTTGTCCTGACTCAGTCACCTAAATCCCAGAATGAAAATGCAGTCTCTAGGAAAAACAGATGCAGACACGTCTACGTTAAAATAAACCTTTCCCTTACTCACTTGCTATAGATAGATTGGTTGTAAGTAAAATAATGGAGACAAAGCCACAGGAGTGTCAGTACAAACAGCAACTAGACACTCGGGTACAGGGGTTGGCTTACACCAAGGTGGCTGTTTACACTGGGAAAAAAATCTTGTCATGGATTTAACAGCCATCCTGAATGTAAAATCTAGTTATTGAATCAATTGCTCACTTTCTACAAGTAGTTTATTTTTCTCAGGAGCACCAATGCTTGTTCTGGAAGAAACACTTAAGAAATGTTACCACACAAGTACTTTTGACAAACTGTTTGAATGACAAAAGTGTCATTCAAACAGAATGATATTAATTAGCTGACAACAGTGAGATACCAAAAGTAACAACTTATCAAGGCCTTCTAAATATAATAGATTGTCCTTGTCATTGGAAGGTATGTACTGCAGGAGATGAAAGTGTACACAGAACTGAAAAGGAACTGCAAAGGAAGTGTATTATTTAAATTTGTATCTACTTTCTCAGTTCAGAAAATGTAACTCATAAGGCCAGCTTCACCAAGGGTGAAACAGTTTCTATTATGGGAGTTTTTATGCAGTGTAAACAATATGCTTTTATTCTATGGGCTGTGTTTCATATTGGTTTGTATAGCCATTAAGAACACAAAAAGTAATCAGAGAAAGAGCAAATCATATATGTATATTTTTCCCGTAACAATATATGCTGTTAGACAAGCAATTATATTGACCAAGTATATGCAGGTTTTAAAATGTCCTTACTATCAAGATATACGCATTAAGAAATAATGTCCACATGCATAAATAAATAAAATAAATGAGCTCATGTTGTAGGAAATTGCTGCTATCACTTTTGTGTAATCATTTCCTTGAATGCCTCATCTTTAGATATTCCTGTGTGTTGGGTCAGTGTGAAATCCAATTTGCGCAAACAGAGGATGTCACACAGCATTTGCAGTTAATACCCATCACCCCGGTAGCCTCTTACAAGCGTTTCGCCATCGTGTTACATATCCATTTCCACAGCATCCTAGGGGTAAGATTTATTTCCCACCTCCACTCAGTTAATTAAAAAAGGGCTACTTGTACTCTGAAATGCAAGCTTGTGGGTATAATTAGATTGAAACTCCCCTCAAGTTTAGCTGCTATGCATAAAATCCCATGTCCTGCAGAGGATAAATAAAGGAAGTGGTTGCTTTCAAAAAAACAGCTTTAAATGATATTGGTGTTTATTTTACACTGTTTTGTTGTGTAAGGAACCACATCAAAGAAAATGACCTTGGTAAATATCAAATTGCTATATTAGAAAACCAGGTTACTTTGCAACCCTGAGAGTGCTGCTGGTAATTATTATAAATCTAAATAAAGGTAGAGAGGAAGTAATGGGTTTCAGAGGGATATTATGTTTACCCTGCAGATACAGAATTCAAAGCCCAAGAGGCCAATGGGTATTTGCAGTTACAGACAGAGACAGATGGATCATGGAGACCAAGAGAAACAAGAACAAGGTTGAAGACAACCTTGTTTCTCTATGAGCCTCTGCAGACAGAGAAACTATCACAGAGGCAATGAAGGATATGATTCCTGAATTATATTTATAGCACATGTAAGATTAATATCCAAGGTATCAAACACTATTCATTCATCAATTTACAAATGGGACACCAAAGACTGACAGAAAACTATATGGGAATTTCAAAGATCACAACCTTATACTTAAGTTCCACTCAAGCTCTTATTTTTTTTAACGTAAAAAGAACTTTTAAATACAATTCTGCAAGAAACTTTCCAGAGTGACATAAATTATCCTACATATAACTCCACTAAATATCACGTGTCTGCAATAATTTAATATATATATATATTGTTTTTAGTTAAAATATGTATGTATTGTTAAAATTAGTTAAAATATGTACGTATTGTGGATTAAAATTTGGTCTAACAATATAGCAAAACACACCAGCATTCTGTAGGCATTCTTTTTATTACATTGACAAACATCAATTGTACAAAATAAGCAAACCAAATGTTATTACAAGAATTAACTAATGGTAGTAAAATGCTCAGCTTCATTCTACAAAAATGTGTATATAGGTATTACATTGAAAGGTGGGCAGGCGTTCAATCAGACAACTCTGTTGGAGCGGGGGGGGGGGGGGGGGGGGGGTCTAATAGAGTGTTACAGTGATGATGTCATTTTGTTGGCCAACCCGAAAGTTTCTTCTGCCATGGGTTCAGAACAAAAAACAGTGTAGAACGCTCATTTCTGGTGATATTGTCATCCAATTTGAACCAGGATTGACCAGCATTGTGGCTGTAATTGCATTGTGTTTCTAAGCCCAACAGACACACCCACAAGCATCTGTATTCACTCAAAAATGCATAACAAGCTGCATTTGTTTTTCTTTTTTTTTTTACAAATTCCTACAGAGTTAGTTGCAGTGTGGGTCTCAGGCCAAGTATACACTTCTGTCATGGACATATTAAGTGATTTATATTGCAACGTCAACATCAATATTTAGTTACAGTACACAGAAGCTGTAGGGTAATCCATTTGTTTCATTTCCCCGTTGCCTCATTTTCCCAGACTTCAATGCAAGGCTTTAACCTTGTTGCAAGCAATAGAGAAAGAAATTCATTATGGGATATTGAGTTTCATTAAGGCTAACTTGGAGTAAAAAATGTTGTTTCATTCCTTTAAGCCTGAATATTTCTAGAAGTCTAGAAAAGCATGCATATACCACCATATTCATACAACAATATGGGCAAAGAACAATGGGCGAAGAATGGGTGAAACATGGGCGGAATTACAATTTTTAAAATTGTATTGTAAAACATTTATAATGCTAATACTTGAAGCCATCTTAGTTATGGAAGGTCAGTTATGAAAAGTCATAGCGATAGATAATGTGTCAAAAGTACACATTAATGCAATCCTTATGATATACCACGGGTTTTAGTATATTCATGTTTCTGTAAACAAACATTACAAGCAAATCTTGGTGTTTACTGACAGCAATAGTAAGGACATATACCGTACACATTGCAAAAAATGTGACTGTACATTGTACTATACATAAGTAAATTGTAGTTACACATTATTAAATTAATTGTGAATTGTTATATACTTGGTCTCATTTTGTATTCAAGGAAAATAAAGTGCTGCACAAAACCTCTTCATATTTACTCCCTTATCACCCCTCTGGTGACAGAAATGGGTATGCAGTCTCAGAAACTTGACTTACAGATAGTAATTAATTTCTGACAGGATGATTAATTGATTATCAGAGCCAGTAACCTGCTCGGGACTGGAGAAGTGCTTTAAAAATTACTTATGAATGACAATGTGCAGTGTGAAGTTCCCTACCTCAGCAGAAACACTGCTCAGTTACAAACAGAAGACAGTTTAATGGCTTATTTTAATGTAATGTACAATGACTGACTATATTAACATGCATTGAGGAAACCGTTCCTGGTGATAGAGCTGGCTTAACCTATGCATTAACATAAAGAGATGGTAACATGCATAACTGAATACCCTATCACATCCCTACCTAATGATGTCCATGTCAAATATGACCTTATTTCATTTCCTATAAAGACAAATCAAATTTTTGTTCACTTTTTAATGCGAGTTTTGAGAGGATTTTTAGATTAATCCCATCTTTAGTGTGACCTTACCAATGGCTCAATCATTAAACCTACCAGCTTAAGATTTATAGTTTGCGAGTTGAAAGTGACATACAAATTGTGTGGCATAAATGTTATGGGCATATGGATATATTGATCACCCAGGTACCAACATCACAGATTACTGAGTCAGGTGCAAGTAAATAGATGTTTTTAATGTAGTTCCTTCAATATCGTAATGATCGTATAGAAAAAGGAATGTATGTATAAATACGTGCAATCTTACTTAGCAGAATATAAAGGGTCACTATGCCCTTTCCAACACCATACACAACATATACTGTCATAATCAAAGGCAACCGTTTTAATAGTTAACAGGTTCCTTGTGTATTAGTTGGCACATTACACTTTCACATTCAAAGCTTTCTAAGATTTAGATTTTTAAAGTAAGGAGAGAGCTTTTTTAAGAGTTGTGAAATATAGGGCTGAATTTAACAAGGATTTCTTCAGTTCATTTAAGTAGAGCAAAGAACCAGGACAGAGTAAATCCTCTTACCTTAAACTCAGCTCTACCTTTAAGATCGGCCTTGCATTTTTATGTCTAGAGGAAACATAATTCTAGCAAGGTAAGCAACCAAGCAAATATTAAATCTCATTTAACTAAATACACTGACTTTTTCTCCCATGAATGACATAACTCTAACAAAAGGTCTTTAGTTAAAGGTTTTGAGTTAACATACTCAGAGAAGGAACAGTATTACAGTGGTTTCAGCCTCTAATGAAGAAGGGACACATCCGTTCAAATTTATAATGAGCCAAATTCACTGTTCTCTCCATATAAGCAAATAAGTGATTGTAAATAACCACATTTTAATAAAATGACTGTAAGACCGAACACTATTATGTCTATCAAGGAATGCACCCAACGGAAATTTCCTGTTTAAATATGTAAAGAAATAAATAAATAAATAAAAAAGTCCTGCTGAGGGCTTAAAGTTTGGTTATTCATATTGCAGCTCTATCAGACTCTGAATTCAGAATTTTCAATCTGAAAAGTGTCTGATACCAGGTGGGATCCAGATATATTTAAGTAAATGCAAGGCACTAGCTTGCAAGTGTAATTTAGTTGAAAAATTCATCAATAGAAGGATCATACTTTTATTTGCATTTTATGAAATCTTTGGTCGTTCAGAAGCATACACTAACACACACCAGCAAGTGTATGTATACACAAGCCCACACACACACATGCAAGAAACTCATGTGTGAAAGATGGTATCCTTAACCACATTAAATAAGGTATGCATTTGATTGTTAAAAAAAAAAAAAAAAAAACAGTTTTTCTAAATTCCCCTTTAAAATGGATGCTGCAAAACCCACAATTTCTACCTGCTACAACTTCCAGCAGTAAATATGAGAGTCCATTAAAACCTACTTGAACAACAATTATCTACTGCACATGGCAGACGAATTCATAGCCCTATAGTAGTACAGATTGATTTCCTCAAAGTTGTTGGACTGTGACAGCACATTTCACCTTTGATCCAGACATAGGCACCAGAATGCCTGTCAGTAGCTGCTTAACTCACTGCTGGACAGAGTGACAAGCTGCTGGAAGGATGCCAATTACAGCACAGCCTGAAGCGATGCACGTGGGCCCCTCAGCATGAAGTGTGAAGGCTGAAATATCTGCAGCCACTCAGAGCACAGGAGTGGTGGGGCTAAGCCACAACAAAATACATGTTTGGACCATGCAAGACCTTGCATTTATCTAACACAGTCTGCTAAACAACATTACATTTGCCTTTCTACTAGCAGGCACCATCATTGGGACATTACCCAGCTGTGGTTTCCTCGGTCACCACTGTCAGAGTTGCATGTAACATTTCACGCTTGTGAGCTTGACCTTTCTGATCTGTTGAAACCTATAGGGCTAGTGGTGCTGGTAATCAAGTGTGCAATGGAGAGGAATTCCATAAACCTTTAATGCTCATGACACTGCCTTGGGGTATGTTTCTTTGACCTTCCCCCTTCCTGAAATTGTACTGCTCAGAGGAGTACTACCAGGATGATCTGAGGATGGGCCTTTATGTATGTACCAGCATCATTACAACGACATTTGGAAAAGATGGGAAAAGGCCGGTGTTTTCATTCATTTTATTTACTCATATTATTGCAGGTCATGTGAGGTGCAGTTGGTTATACATTATACATCATAGTAGATAGTAAATTACTATCTTCAAGGTTAAAAAAAATAAATAAATAAAATCCAAAAAACAAATCTCTGTTTCAACTGTATGTGCCTGCACCTACCATCTTTCTAATGAGGGTGTAGATTTTTCAAATAAAGACATATGATTGCAATTTTTTTTCATCCACGACCATGTTAGGACCGTGCCTTATAATGAATATAGCATTGCCATCGCACGTGGATAAACAAAATTGAATACACACGTCTGTCAAGAGATTGGTGAAAGAACCATGTAAATCAGCCAGGTACTTTAAACCTCAGATGTTAAAAAAGATGGACAGAATCAATGCCATTTAGTGAAACTTGAGAAGTTGAGGAGTTCCTCTTTATTGGATCATGTACTTAAATTACAACAATATAATGACCTCATCCAAAGATATTCTCACATTGAATTATCTAACTATATAACGTGTAGTCTAATTGCTTGTAACATTTCTCTTTATTTTTCAATTAAAATGTAACTATTTGTAATTATAGTTAACCCTTTAACCCCAAGAACTTAAAAAGTCCATTTCCATCAACTTTGCACTACTCTTAAATATTGCCTTATTTTTGTAGAAGTACACAGCTGAAACATGCATTATGGCATTATTTGAAGGCCAAAAAGGTACCAAAACTATGTGTCAAAAATTTGGAAATTATTCATGGTATACACATAATATACATAAAAATGCAACTCAATGCTAAATCAATACCAGCTTGCAGCAAAACTCTTGCACACAGTCCATCCCCAATATGTGTGCCACCACTGAAAAACACGTGGAATGGCATTAAATAAAAAATAATAAAAATGTACTTCACTCAACTAGTGTTATCTCAAGTTCACAACCACAAAATGAACATAAATATGAATGTAAAGAAGATTTTTTATGATAAGATACTTCATTAAATGCTTAGATGTATTTCTAGATCATGACAAAAGCCTGATTTGCTTTTGAATAACTTTCTCATGAAACCTCACACATGCTAGCTGGGTGGAGTACCAGTCTCCTGCTAAATCTTTTTTTTTTTTTTTTTGCTATCTGGAAATAGATTTATCAGACCCTGACCTTCTGGATACCACATTTTCTTTCTAGGCAACCTCTAAAGTCTTCCACGCCAACAGGAAAAAATAAATAAAATAAGACCTGTTGGAACAAAGGTACAGAGACTAGAGGTTCAATAGTGAATGTTACAGTTATTAAATATTCTGTATATACTCTTTCAGTTTGGTGTTAAGGTCCACAGAGACACTCTCCAGTAGTTCCAAGATGCTGGTGTAACAACAAAGTCTTACAGAGAAATACATCCATGATCTGTACTTTTCTAAAAAATAATTCACCCTTGATGATCAATTATCATACATAAATCCATAACACAAAATAAAAATTATATAGGACAAAGACTTTAGAATACATGTAGCTTTGAATTTTACATTAGATTATTATTTTTTAAGGAATGGTGTCAGTAAAATCAGTGTCACAGACTCCCTCACTAAAACTAACATAATTTTGCCATGATTGAAGCACACAAAACATCTGTTCTACTTTGTTTTTACTTTCAAATGAATACAACTATTTTGTGTATTGTTGATTATATATATATATATATATATATATATATATATAATAAACAATACAAAATAAATATATAAATAAAAATAAAACAGGCAAAAAAAAGTTCATGTAGGCTATTACTGTTATGTAATTACGGTTGAAAAGTAGTAATTCACGTTTCCCTAGCGAACTACAGTAACGTTAACACATCAAGGAACGCGAACTCAGCACCATTGAAATTTAAGATTATTCCCTTCAACTGAGGGATATGTTTCTATATATCTTTACTGTAAATAGTTTCTATTTCCAATGCAAAACAGAATCTTTAGATTTATAAAACATTTTTTCTGTTTCTGATTGTTCAATGTACCCCAGTAAAGATAGAAGGGGGGGGTTCAGACAGTTCATAAAACCTAGTTTAGTTAAAAATAAAAAAAGAGAGAGATGAAAAGTACAGTATGACGATTTAGAAATATATTTCATAATTAATTATATGCCATTGCATTGCCAATGAATATTAGGTTAGAAAATACAACATTTGCCTGATTTAACATGAGTTCCTGTATAAACCACGCCCACTTCCTGTCTTCTATCCGAATACAGATACAGATAATTTTGTTGGTTAAACAGATACAGATACAGATACAGATAATGACGTCTCTGCACACCCCTAATATATATATATATGAGAACAGAAATTAATTTTACTGTTGTGTGACAACAACGTATTCAAATAAGTTCTACTGAGGTGAGGGACTCAGAGGGATTCAGAATTTCTAAAGTGATGTTGCTTGGACAACAGGATTGAAACAGAGATGCACCAGAATGCATATACTTAAAATCCGCTGACAGCATGCCCTGAAAAAGGGCTCTGGGCAAATTGAATTAAATTTCCTTCTCTTCCTGCCCTCCTTCCACAGGAAGACATCCCTGCAGTCTGCCTTAGAGGAGCAGCACTTGCTCAAATTGGGGAAAGCTGCACAACAGCTGACTGGCCTGCAGCTGATCAGTATATAAACTAACCACTAGGGGGCAGACAGACTGTCAATCCATCAGTTACAGTAGCACACACTTCACTGTGTAATCAGAACCCTTACTAAACAGGCGCTGAATCCTCTTCCAAGGACAGGGACACCTCATGAGTGTAATGGTGCTGCAGAGGACTGTAGTAATTATGATAAGGTTCATTATGCCAAGGGCTTTCATATCTGATTTCTCATTCCTCTATGGGTGGTAGGGGTGTTCAGAGAGGCCACTGCTTGTATTTGAATCTGTATTTGTGGCAACATAAATATTGTGTGTCTGTATTTGTATTTGGATAAAACCAGAAATGGGCATTGTTTGAAACGGAAGTGAGCTTAGTTTGTCAAGGAAAAAAGTTCAAACTTGGCACACACTCATGATTTTCAGTCATTGACACTCCTCTTGTTAGGATATTAAAGCATTAAATTCATTGTTCTACAATCACCTATTATACTAATTAAGTACAACAACAGATTCACATGTTACGTAACACACAAAAGTAGATGGCTAACAATAGAGATAACTCCATTATGGCAACTCAGAAAATGAGCTTTTGCCACCTGCAACAGGAAAAAATAGCCTAACATACAATTCAACTTAGCAATGTCCGTACCAATATTAGATATGATTTGAAATAAGTAGACTATTCATGTAGCAAAACACATTTAAAAGTATAGAAAAGTACCAGAAGTTAACTATTAGACAGCTAAGAATAGAACACTAACATTAGCTAGCTAATCTCCTCCTGGTCAAATAGCAGACCCAGAAAAAAAAATGAAAAGGCAAAATTAGAGGGCTAACAATAGAGCTAACTGCAACAGCAGAAAATAGTCTAACAGGTCTTGCAACTCATAAATTTCCTTGCAAATTAGCTGTTGAAGGCCTATGCTTAGCACATTGGTTTGCAGCTATGTGAAGTACACAAAATTAGTTTTAAATGGGCTTTAATATCCAAAATACCAGTAAATCTCAGAAAAGGAGAGCAGACCGAACGGCAAAAGAAAAGGCAACACAACTAGGCTACTTAAACTCCCCAATTAGTAATTCGTAAAATATGAACTAGAATTTGAAATGCGACACAAATCCCAGGCTATAAACAGGCTGAGGACTCTCTCCACCACGACTGTGTGTGTGTGTGTGTGTGTAGCAAGTTATACGCATGAGCCATACAGATAGGCTTCTGAATACAGATAATATTAAAGAAGAATTTCAGAAGGGTCAAATATTCGTATGAAATACATTACTTGTGCTTTGCCGGATGGTATTCGGATTCGGGAACATCCATAAGAGGCGGTTTTATTTATGTAGTTGAAAATGTTCAAGTCAAACAGTCTGCCTTTGGATTACTATAGGAAAACCTTTTTTTGACATTGGTGAAAACAAAAAAAACTGCCCTCTAGCATTGGCCTTGCATCACAACACTCAGCAGATAGCAAAAGGTGTGTCTGTAAAGCTGGTTTATTTACAAAAAAACTGTATGGGATTGCAAATATTCTACTTCTGTGTCCCCACGTTATACCAAGTTCAACCTAGAGGTTGACCATAGCAGAAGAAAAACACATAAATTTGCAAGCATCACAGCATGAGTCACGCTGTGCCCAGCAGACAGTGAGGGTCAACCAAGCTCACAGGGAGACCAAAACATTATAACAGGGAAAGGGAAAACTTTAGTCCCAGGCAAGTCCTGTAGATAATCAATACCTCTGTAAATTTCCTTAATTAAACTGTCCAATGAATCCATCACTTTACCAGATGATGAAAGATCTTTTTTTTTTTTTTACTTTGTATTGGGACAGAAAAGTTAGCTTTATTTAAATTTAAAAAAAATAGTACTAATGAGCATTGCAATATTGCTTATTTATGAATCGGATACTCTGACTCAAGGTTGAAATGGCCATTTGATCATTGGTCACTACACCGCATGCAGGCCATGGCCTATGTACTAATTTATTAGTTCAATACAAAACCAATTCCAGAGCTACTTTTACTAGCTACTCTATTTCTTACATCTTGAATATTGAATTTGACTGATTCAATTAAAATATTGTAGGTCAAATGTGATGTGAACTTTACATACTATGACTCAGCATGTAATTAATTGAACCAATCTCGTTAACAAATATTAAAATGGATGCACTAGGAGTTCTGCTAGGGCAGCAGTCTCACAAATGCGGCTTTTCCACACCTGGTTTCAGAGAAGGTCATTTACGCACCTTGTCATATTGAAACACCAGCTTCAATGGAGCAATTTATACAGTGAGCAATAAAAAAAGTGCAAATACCAGCATCTTCTCAAATCATGCCATTGATGTCAATGTACAATTGTAATTACCAGTATTCATACTGTAATGTATGTACGTAACTATACATTCTACTGTTGTATATTTTTCAGTTCTGTCACAGAACTGTAAAAAGGATGTACCATACCAAACATATTTATTTTTGACCTTTCCAATAGCCCATTTTAGCCCGTAACTTCACAGAAGAGTTTAACAATTTGAAAGTTTGCCTAATCGAAAACAACACCAATACAAAGGCTTTGGCCAGGCTTCCTCTTTGCTCACAGTTTCAAATCGAGCTTAATTATTTCAGATCTATCGAGCATAACGGACCTCCCAAGTGTTTTCTGGTGACTCTGGACTGAGCGTGTGGCTTTTTTTGCCAGGGATTAGCACAGGGGAAAAAAAGCATTAATGTATAATTTATTGATTAAGATACAATATGCTGCTCCACTGGGCTAAAGCACAGAACAATCCCTCAGAACTCCCATACCTTGCAATGTGCCCCTAGCACCATGACTTCATTAGCACACTACAGACATACTAATACGACTTCTTGCTCATGATTTATGCTCAATGAAAGGAATTTTTTCTTCCTTTTTTTATGAAACATACGTTACGTTTATGATGCTTCCTGGGTTCATGAGGAGGAATTGGAGGCTCAACACTACAGAGGTGCGAGGACAAGCCTGAGAATCAGCACCACAGAAACTGCTTAAGTAAGCATATCAGGACACAGAAGAGATTATATAGGTCTACCTGCCCCTTTGGACTTTTCATTAATGGTTATATGACAGTCACCATTTCCTTCCCAAACACGTTCTGTTTCTGGAATAAAATTAAGAATGAAGGAATGAAACAAGAGAAGTTTGGAAGTAAAAGGGCTCATTCTTCGGCGAAGGAAAAATCTAAAGGTACATTTAATTCAGGGATGAGTGGATTTCTTCATTTCATGCCTGATGAGATTGGAGTCCAGGTCAGGCTACCCGTCGATCAGGGCCCAGATATTTTGCGGGCAAATACCAATCAATTCACGTCCATAGCCCAAGGTGCAGGTTCAGTTTCACCAGTGCTGAATGCTCAGAGCTGACCAAACGATCCCTGTGTTTATATAAACACACACACACACACATATATATATATATGACAACTTAAAGGAAAAATCTGTGATGCTCCTGCATTAGTGCGACATGTAAGGAAAAACAGAACAGCAACTCTTCCTCAGGTGACTGAGAATTTAAATGCAGGACATCAGATTGTGTCAGCAAAAACAGTCAATGGACAACTACATAGGGGATATTGTCCTAAACATTAGCGAACTATACCGTATACCTGTGCATTTGGTTTGGAGTCAAGCTTATGTGATGTTCTTTGGTGATATGACAATAAAGGGATTCATTTACATCCAGTTAGCAAGGGTGCCACAACATTTTAATAAACATTTTTTTTTTTTTTTTGAGTCTGCAGATTCTGTTGAAGATAAAACCACTTGGGGGAATCTGTGAGCTAAGAGATACCATGGTGCCCAAATTCAATGTGCCCAAAGACTCTGCACACATTTCGTATTGTGTTTTGTTTCATTTTTGTATACGTCCATAAATGAGCACCATGGAGACCCATCAGCATTACACCTCACCCATTGCAGCAGTCTAAAGCCTGGGGATGGATGATAGCTTAGTATCTGCCTTAGTTTATGTGTTTACCTGCTACACACATCTTTCTAGGCCTAACGTCTTTGGTAACTCCAGCCATATCATTGCGCATATTTGGGTCTAAGGGCGGAGTCATAGAAACATGGTGATGGATTAGTGATCTGTCACATTACTGACTCATTTGTAAGGAATATTTTAAAACAGTGATAGGGCACAGCGTAATGATGTGTTCAGCCTCTCCACTTTGAGGATGTAGCCTGCCCAGTAACAAAAACGCTTTCATTGCATGCAGATGGCTAAAATAAGCTAAGATCTGAATCCTGCTTTTCATGTTGGCAGCCTTCTAGGGAGTCCCAATCTCCACTTCATAAATCAATAGCTTCTCCTTGATGGCAGACCAGCCTGAGCTTATTGCTTATCTCCCACGCAGTTCTGTTTGACAGGACGGTTTTATTTATTTATTTATTCTGTCTGCCTAATGATACATCAAGATTCTTCAGCACAAAAAATAAGAGGTGTCACACTCTCTCTACTGGGGTCTATTTTTAAGGAGACCAGGGTCAGAGGCACAACAGCTACCAGCATCAAATAAGCAGCTGCATAATTTATGCTTTGCACTGACCCGCAGGGTAAGATGGCTGCTTTTGATTTTGTCAACTGTCATCTCTTTTCATCAGAATGTGCCCATTTGGATATTCCATGCCTCTTCTGATCACAATAAACAGATGGGCCACATTTGCACAGAGTTCACAAAGAAATCTCCCTTCATTAACAGCACATTCTTAATATGGTCAGTTATTCGAATGCATTCTTTAATACCACATTATGTCAAACACAGACTCATGGAATTGTAGGAGGATTAAACCGCCATCATCATGCACTGAAAATACAAGGACATTGGTGGATTAAGATAACATTTTGTGGTGGTTTCAATTAATCATCTTGCTTGGTAATTCACTTGTTTTATGTGCACTGGATTTCTCCACAGCTCAGAAGCTACAGTAATGGCATCGGCATTCAAGCTATTATGGGGAGGTGGGGGGGAGGGGGTAGATAAAACCCCCCACTAAAATAGAGGTATAGAATGCGCTAATTGTGCAAGGTTCATATAATCAATGTCTATTTGTACCCTGTTTTGCAGAAGTCACCACTCTACACACAATTGTTTTCTGGTTTGTTTGTGAGGGATTACATTTCAGAATATGTTGTTTGCACTAGAATCTTTGCTACATACATTTTCTAGAGATAAGAGCACATACAGTACATCACTGGACAGCACAGAAGCTGAGCTCTTGAAAATGGAGGAAAGAAAGCAGTTTTTAATTCACCCAGTGATAGACTCGTGGTGCGTCTCTCGGACAGACAGCTAAATGGCAACTCAGAATGAAGAGGCACAAACATTCTGTAATTAATTAACTAAACGAGCGGAGGCTGAGGCTGCGTTTGTGAAAGTGCTGACAGGTTCACAATTCTCGTTCCACTGCCTTCTCCTGCTTCTCCCAATTTAGTGTAGAATGGGAAATCATGAACAATTGATACACTCGGTTAGTTCTTATCATGGAGGGTGAGCTCGGATGTAGCCTTAGGGGTATTTTATACAGTTTAACACTGAAAATAAAAGGTAATGTTCTCTGTGAAGAGCTGGATTAAATGGCGGAGGCTCAAAGTGGTTCTGAATTGTAGTCAATAAGACAAAAATGGCCAAATAGTCATTTTGTAATCTAAGTCTGCTGGTTATGCTCAATGAGTTGGACATGTGTGAAATAAACCATGTCAATAGAAAAAACGTTTAACTCTTTAATTGACTACAGACTGGTGCACCAAAATAGCTAAATAAATAAGGTAAGAACCTGGCCAATATTTAATTTACTTTTTCAAAAGAATCTCCATGTATTCTGCAACAGTATCCCCTTTGGGACTTGAAACATAATACCTTAGATCTATGGTACATTTCTCTGGATATATGAAAATGGATACATTGTGGGACATATGTAAATAAATAGACTCTCTAAATAAAAAATAATCAATCTTCTTTTTGCCCATGATGTGGTTTATGAAACAGAATCCATGATCTATCTTACAAGTGAAATATATTTATAATCACATATTCATGGATCTTCAAATGCCAGGGTGCAAGGAACATCAGTGCTTAATAATCTTTTCTTCTCATGCTTTGTTACAGATACATTAAATGCCAAAATACATTTAGAAACATTGGAGATTTAGGGATTGTGAGATATGCAGTCCTTTGAATCCAGGTCTTACTGCTGCCATGTTTAATTGTTGGAAGCCTTTTATTTAAATAATTTCATTAACTTATTAAGATATTCTGAAATTTACAATGTGGACTTTGCATAATTAGTGGCAGCTGGCAGCAAAGAATAAGCAAATCCATAAACGTCTAAGGGGATGTGGGTGGTTGAATATTATAGTGCAAAATATCATATTACACTAAGTTTAAGTATCATTAAAATGATATCAGGGTGGCACAGTTGCACCATGGATAATGGTGCTTCAGGGCTTCAGACACCTTGGTTTGAATCATGTTTTGGTCTGTGGGGGATTACTATGTACTCTTTGTGCCTGCCTGGGTTTTCTCGCAAGTGGGATGGGGGGAGGGGGAGTGTTGGAAATTACTTTTCATGCCTTCTCAGAGCCTGTACTCAGTTTTTTTATTTATTATTTTGTTTCCCCTCATTCACTAAACTTGTCTGCCTCATATGCGTTGGTGCTTGTATGCACACAGTGCAATCAACTGATGTGTGGTCCTGTCATGTATCTGCTTGGCTAGTTTCTGGCTCATCGCAATAATGAAAATAGGTAGATGGATTATCATTTTACCACCTATCATGTAATATGCATTTTAAACACAAAATGGCACTCTTCGGTAGATTTGTATGTGCTTGCTCGGTAACAAACAGGAGTATCTAACATACCAAATGTTATTAACTTGTTTTGTCTGTGCAATAGGTTACTGCAATGTGTAGTTTGCCTTTCACTAAATTTTTGCCACAGAAATCAAGGTCAAGGTCCTTTAGCTGAATGTGACGCCTAAAAGTTCAAAACAGCGGAATTTATAAGCGCAAACCATTTTTTCAAACTTTTACAGTTGGTCTCCCATGAACATCACAGACACATCTTGAATATGTCTGAAGTACACACGGTGAAAACACACTTTATGAAGTGCTTCATCACCACTTGAAAAGCTAAAGATGACACTGACCTGCTGTGTACACTACTGTGGGAGCCACAGAAACAAAGAAAGTCTAAATAAATTGTGGGAGTTAAGTGCAGCAGTTCTAAAGATAGAATAACACTGATGCAGCCCAGCATTAGGAAGCAAAATGTGATTTTCAACCAAATGAAGCGGGGGTCTGAAAAAGGTTAAGTCTGAGAACACCAACATTCGTAAGGACTGACATCATCATTTTTGCTCAAGAAACAAACCATCGGGCAAGAAGACAGAAAATAGTTTGTACACCCAGTCAGGTAAGCTTGTCTTCCATTTTGTTTTAAGAATCATATGAAATCGGCAGAAATTCAGAGACGTATAGGAAACTTGTGGGTCTTAATACTTTCTGACAAAAATAAATACATTCATCTACTAACCTAGAAATGCCAGCCCAGTGACAAGGCACATGGTATGGGCCTTATATAGTGCCATTCCAAATTTTTCACACAGAAGAAACAGAAAATGAATGCCCCCCATAATTAAATTGCATCCCTCTGTCCTTTTAACAGTCAAGCCTACCACAATGCATCAATTATACTGAGCAGGGATAACTGGTCATGTTTGATTCACATTCAGTAAATTCCTATGTCTGAGATGCCAGAACTAAAAATACCTGCGCCCAAACAGCATACGCAAATAATCTACAACAGAGATTAGACTCTGATCAAAACTGCCAAAAAGTAATCCGTCACTAGTAAATGAGAGAAACAAAATGTCTTTAAGGTGCCAAGAGATGTTATTGTGATACTAATATACATCATCAGGCTGTACCATGTTATTATTTACTATGTATTATTTACGCAATTATTGTAAATACCAGAGGGCATGCAGATAATAGGTAAAACAATTAAGGGAGTGTTGTAATTTTGTCATTTATATACTGAAAATGTATAAACCTAAATTTCTTCAGAGAAACACCCATGCATGAGCTAATGAAAGACATGAAGTAAAGTGCCTTACCTGAGATGTAAGGTAGAAGTAGGACCAAGAAAACAAGAGAAAAAAAGGTTTGTTAAAATCATTTGGCGAAAATTCATTTAAACTTAACAATGATTTCTTACCAGCAAATACATGATTAGACTGTAATTTAACTTTTGTATTGCCAAAATTCAAGTTTGTAAAATCCAGTATGTCAACCACAACATGGATGCAGTTTCAATTGCTCACTGCATATGATTGATTAAGTAACTTAACTACAGTGTCCACTGTCACATTCAGTAAAGAAACACAGCCCCCTTGTACAGTACACACAATCCATCTTCAGCCAAACCTGAAATGCCTATTGGTCATACTGACAGACAGCTATATGTTTATGACTCATCACATATTAATCCCATATTTATTTTATGTATGTCTCAGGACACTCAGTTGGGACATCAAGTGCCCCAAGGTACCAAAGCTCTGAGAGCGGTGCTGCATGTATAAAAATCACATGTAATGGTGGTGTGTACTTGTGACCATGTGGGGACTATGCTGGGAAAATATGTCTCACTTTCACTTAAAGTAGCTTTCTAGCTTTATAATTACACAGCTAAACAAACATGATAACTCTTTATAGTACTCACTACGTAAAAATTGAATAACAATAATTGATAATAAATCTAATGAGCTATATAACAAGCAGATAAAAGTATTGAAAAGTACTGAAAAAGATTATAGTTTGTTTGCTGCTATTGTCATAGATATGCTGCTAAGTTATTACTAAAACTTGAAAATTATAACCTAGTCAGGTCAGCATCTGAAGGGGATAGTTAGCTCAAATGCACTTCCGAGGTCATCAAATAAGTAAACACCTCAGCACTGTAGCAACTGAAATGGGAAAAAACCAGCCTTTTTTTGTTTTTTCTTTGGCTAGCATGTACTACCCCTTGTCATTTGGGTATCCCATTTGGGTACCCCATTTCAAAAACCAACTGGAGGTACACTTACTCTCTATTAAAATTTGCTAGCCCTCATATTCATTACTTGTGTTATAAATAATACAACAAAAAATGTGGAACTGAAATTAGTCTACTCCCTTTAATATCTCAGTTTCCCAATTAAATTTATATGTTATACAGTATGCAATCCTTTGTAGCATGGGGATGGAATGACATTTTACAAATGTAACCATTTGGAGATAATGGCTCTCAACGTGGTTCGGTATTGTCCCAGAGCCATAGAAATGACTTTGTAACCCTTTCCAGACAGATATTATTCAACACCTTTTTTTCTCACCTCTTCTGGAATTTTCTTTGGTTGTGGCATAGTTTGCTTGTAGAAACTGTGTGCTAATTCACTCTTATTGTGAGGTTCAATGTGAGTGAGGTTTAAGTTCAACAGGGCTGACTGCAATCAAGCCTGGGCGTGTTCAATCAGTTGAATCAAATTATCAATTAAATCAGACTAATTGGTTGATTGAGTAACTAAGGGGGCAATTAATTCTTCACGAGAGTGATATGGGTGTTTGATAATTTGTTTAAATGAAATAAATTAAATAATGTGTTTTTTTCCCCTCTGTTTCCCTTTATCTAATATTATATTTTGTCTAAACATCTGAAACCATTCAGTGTGACAAATATGAAGTAATAGAGGAAATCAGGAAGGAGGCAAATACTTTTTCACAGCACTGTATCTAGAAATATTTTATAGAATATTTATTTTTTCAGTTAAACTCATATGATGCAGGCCTAACTTGAATTCTGCATTTAAACATATATGAGTATTGCAGTTTTGCAAGGACAAAGTTAATGCTTTGATGTCCAGTACAATTTTTCTTTTGTTTTTGTTTTAAATTATACCCAAAGCAAAAAATAAAAATAAATAAATACATTTCTACAGTACACTTACCCTTTTCAATCATCTTAAGAAACAAAATATAAACTACCAACTATGTTAAATTCAAAATATGGAATATTGAATTTATTTCTCCTTCCTTGGTTGACACTAGATTAAAAATTGCTGGTCAGCAGCATATTTCAGTAACGGAGCAGGGGAATGCTGCTGACCAAGGACAATCTACATGAATGGATCTATAATTCATCAAAGAAGAATTGGTGAGAGAAGCACAGTACATGTACTGAGTAGTGGCTTGAAGCTACACATTGAGATGTTCATCTTATCTTGTTATATCTGCCAATTACTCATTTTCCATTGTTTTGATCATTGAAGAGTTTGACTGTTTTTATGTAGTTATGGAGAGATAAATTGGGGCCAACTATTATTTACAATGCAACCTAAAGGTCTCAAAACACTAGCACTTCTCACATTTCTATGTTTACAATCCCACAAATTCTACTGTATATAAAGTACTGGCTCTTTTATTTAGCATGTTCTGCAGCTTTCCAGTTAGTAAAATATTAATCTTAAAAGAAATTATAATTTTGTTGGTGTATGGATGGTGTGGATTAGGTGGGAATTCCTGTCACTTCACTTCTACGTAGTATATATCCTATCCCATGTTACTGGCTGTATTTTTTTTCCATTCACTGTACTGTATAGGCTTATATTTACCAAATCTTCAGACTGCATATAAAGACTTTATATTCCACCTTGTCTTTAATACAATCTCTCACTCGCTCTCAAACCATAATTGTGCTGTGAGATACAATTTGTTTCTCTGATCATTTTTTTAAAATGTTTTTTTTTTTTTCCAGCTGAAGTCACCATCCACTGGATATGGGTAACACAACAGTTTATGAGTTGTGCAGCTGGAAGAAAATAAATAAATAAATAAATAAATAAATAAAAAGCATTAGCTAAATAAGTGGATAATACTTTTAAACTTCCAATTGTAACAACCTTCTTGGGAAAATTCGGAGTTATTAGCTAAAGCAGTGGACAATACTATTCAACTTGAAATTTTAAGAACCTTCTTGGGACTTAATCATCATCCTGTTTTGCTTAGGAAATTTACTAATACACAGTGTTAAGGTTGCAGCAAGCTGCATAAAAGTACCAATACATTTCTCTGCCATGATATTAGCTGATCCCATGGGACTTTACACTTACAAAGTTGGAGTGTATTTTGAGGTTGTGCTACTTTAACAGTGACATACCGGTAAAAATAGGATTCACAGACTCAGGCTTTTGAATTTTGAGAAATGACACAGTTCAACATAACTGAATGCCCTAAATTTACATTATTCATTCTGTGCCAAAATGGCACCCAATGAAACAAATGAAACACATTCTCTTTGCACTTCAAGGATTACTTTTTTCTCATTTTGAAATAAAATGACTAAACAAATACACAAATAATTACCCAACATTGACAAAAAATTGTATACCGAGAGGTTTTTAACAAGGTCTGCCATTAGATAAAGGGACGGCACAAGTTTGGTCACTCCCAGCTGTGCAATACACCCCTAAATGTCCCCCAAACAAGTATTTAAAATATTGGACAATAATTTAAAAAATATATATTAGTACACACTGCAACATCCTGAAGATCACTTTAAGGAATGCTGCTTTGTCTTTTTCTTCCAGGTTCTTTTTTTTTTTTTTTTTTTTGAATAAACATAGCAACCAAAACAGAATGCTGTTCAAAATCAATAAAAGTACACTAAACTCTAATATCTGGAAAATACAGTAGCTTTTTTAGAGTATCAAGGCCCTTGGAAACACAGGCTGCTTGATGTTAACATTATTACTCCATCAGGCCCTTTTGGGGCACTGACCTTATTACCATTGCTCTAATTGCAGAACTGTAGGTAAGGTTCTATTTTGCCAAAATGTAACACTGCAGAAATACTGTTGAACAACTAAATTACTATGTGGTTTTAAGAAATATTTTAATTATGTTTTCTCTGACTGACTACATGTGAAGGCTGTACCAGAAGAAGTCAACTAATCCTGTAGGGCTGCAATTTAAATCATGCGATTTCATTCAGTTGTTGAAATAAAATACATTATTTTTATTATAACTGAAATGGCCAAATTAACCTCAAGATGAGTTGAGATGCATGTGGTTCAGCTGTGGCTGAGATGCAGTGCTCTTTCACTGCTGAGTGTGCTATAGCATTTTGTGAGGAAGAAAATAATAAAACAACAACTCAAAATTAATCAAACTTCCCGATTCCTCACAGAACATGTTCCGATTCATTAATTTAGCCCCGGAACAGTGTTTCGACTTGTTCCAGCCCATTTCCACCCCTGTTTAAATGACGATAAACGATAAATCATATCTGAGCAGTGAGCAGTGATTGATTGCCCTTTCTCCAATGATTCAAGTTAACACACAAGAGATGGTGTTTGCTCCTTGGTTGCCATGTAAAGTTTTTTTTTACTTTTTCCCCCTCCTGTATACCCACTATGCAATTATATAAAGATGTGCTGTTAAAGATGCATATACAAAAGAGAAACATGATGTAGCTTCAGATGGAAGTTATATTGCACTCTAATTAGGTATTATATTTGGCATAGAAACTTATAAAATGGACAATCGTAAGCAAAAAAAAAAAAAAAAAAAAAAAAAAGATTAATGCTAAAAGGGTAATACAGGCAGCTGGGTGGTTCATTCATTTAAGTCACCATGCTGTGGTGCCAGGATGAACCCCGCTGCCTCAGATGGAACACAGACCGTGCCAATGCCGACTGTGACCCGCAGCTCCATATAGTGATGCACAATTGGTGATTGCATCGCTCTGGGTATGGGAGGGTTTAGTCTGTTAGGGGTGTGCGTTTCATCACTCCAGTGATCCCAGCTAGGACGACTGTGGACTGCATAGGTCTTCTTCTGATTTCACTCAATGTAAGTTTAACTTTAGCCTGTAGTGTGAAAAGAAGCAGCTGGCAACACTACATGCTTTGGAGGATAACCACAGATGTCTATACTCTCCCAAATCTGCAGTCCAATTTTACACAAATGGGGGTGTAGTTGCAAATATTTGGACATACAAAATGACGGTGGGCATCAAAAATGTTGGGCACAAAATGAAAATAAATGTGGTTAAGGGTTAACTACTATTGTAGCATCACATGGGAGAGGTTCTACTACATATTATTTGTACTGCTTCACACACATGCTAAATAAACTGCCCAGGACAAGAACTAGCTGTTGTTAACTCTGTTCAATTCCGATGCGCATACCTCAGATCTTTTTCTCCATATTGGCTTGATTGGATATATGATTCTATTTTCCTCATTGGTCCTGCTGCTAAAATTAGAATTTCACTAGCTCATTAAAATCAGAACTGTTAGACACCCATTCCTACTCACCACTGATGACTCAGCCAATGGAATATACAGGAATAGCCTAATTCAACTCTTTTTCTAACAGCAGACAGAGTTGTCAGCACAACCGTTCTTTTTCTCCTGTGGTTCTGATAGTAAACACCTCAGACGTGTTATGAAACAATAAACCTTTTTTTCATCATTCATTGCATTTCATGGATGAAAATGCAGTGCCTTGTATTAGATCTGTCGACCAACCCCCTTCAAAGACAGCTATCAAAAAAGCAATATTTCTGCATGAGATTGGATGAATGGATTAGAACAAATGGATATGAATCCTTGAACGTAACAGCTGATGATAACCTTAAACCTTTCTTCCAGTATTGTTGTTGCTAATAGCCTGCAGTCTTACAGGCCAGCATTTCTTCAAGGACAGGACTCGGAGCCCAATGTGAAAATTGCATGCAAAGTCGAGACAAAAGGTGTGAAATGCAAAGCACCCTTATGATTTTTCCATCATCTTCAATTTCCTAGATATAAATTGACCAAACCCTGTAGTTATGCATATCAAATAACATCAAAATTCATTACATTGGGACATCAAGGTCTGTGACAGTGGCAAACTGATTCTGCTGCTGTGATTTTCTTGTGAACCTTCTTAAAAAAATAATAATTTTCTAAAAAAAAAAAACCTTAAGATGAAGGAAAGGATATCATATGATAATAATGAGGTACCTGTTTTTTTATTTCATTATAAAAATTCAAATAACCTATAGAAGTCACTGCCATACACAGATTTGCTGGTGCATATTTTTATCCACAATTTCAAGTGAAACTAGAAAGGTTACAATTCCTGAAGGAATTGTGTGGACTTGCTTCAAATTCCAGTTGGCAGCTGTCCTCAAGCCTCAATGCATTTCAATGAGGGCGCATAGCTCAGAAGAAGCATGTTATTTGTTGTCCTCCATGTGTCTATACATCTGTATCGGTGGTTGTAGCGCCCATGTGTCCATACATCTGTATCGGTGGTTGCAGTTGTGTGTCCGTAGCTCCTACTCATGCGTGCAGGATAGCATCCCTACGCGCAAGCTAGGTTAACTAAAGTAGGCAAAATGGTAACATGTTAGGGTTAGCTAAAGTAACGTTAGGCGATAAAGCTGTACTTAAAAATCTCGTGCCGTTGGAAGTGCGTCCTACTAAACGTCGATGAGTGAGTGAGTGACCACCTGGCATGCGCCCTACTAAACGTTCATGAGTGAGTGAGTGACCACCTGCGTATGCGTCCTACTAAAGCGTTCCACTAAACGTCCACAAGTCAGCCTCTATGGAGTGACTACAAAAAATCCTTACCAAAAGTTGAATATTTTAAAAAGTTCTGAATATTTCAAAAAATCTGAATACAAGCAACAATGTCTGGAACTAGCCGGTTATTCTGGTGTAAAAATTTTGAATGTAGTGCAAAAACTGTAGGACTAGTTAGAGATAAAACATTGGGCAGATAATAAGAAATATGAAAGATAGCAAGAGTGGGCTTTCCAGAAGCAAGCCCACTAAATACTCAGCATTATGTTCATTAAAATGGCATTCATGTACTCTGATTAAATCTGCCCTCTGTTTTCTATGGTATTACATTTGTCTTTAACTTCCTTTCTTTTCCCCTTCAACACAAAACATCTGGCTATATGCTGCATCTATGTGCGTGCTTGCATGTGTACGTGTGAGGGACCCATAAGTCTTGTGTTGAAGGGAAATATAATGTTCAGGGAAACAGTATGTCTTGCCTCAGGAAGAAGTTTCTCACTCAAAACACATTATGTGTTTTGAATGCAGTCACATCGATGCAAACTTAGAGAAGCTTGATTGCTAGTCTTATTTTTTTTCTCCCAGGGTTCACTAAACATGCTGGGTCTTCAGCAAATATATTATACTCTGCTTACTAAACAATACACAGCTGCCTCTATTTCAAAGATTTTTCCAAAAACTAATTATTTCATAGAGAATGACAAATTGAAACGAAAGCTTCCACAGTATGATGAAGACCATAATTTTGCTTAAGAAGTGACAGCAGTGAATTAAACCTCTGGGTTCAATTTGTCAGTAACTTTGATTCACAATTAAAGACAAGTGTCATGCAGGCTGTTGCTTGGTAGTGCACTCTTAATTATGAAATTATTTGAATTGACTAAAAAAACTAAAAGTACCCAATGTTTCCCCACCCAATTGAATTAAATTCAGGCAGTATCTTACAATATTACATTATATTGCATTACTTTAACAATCTATTATACCAAGTGACATACAATAAAAATTAAACTACAAAAACAAAGTATTTTTGTGTAATATACATTTATATTTATATTACACGCTTTTGTGACCCTACAATGTGTGTTTAGTGCTCCAGATGAAAATATGACAAATAAAAGATTGTTCTTGTAATGCATAGTTGGTATCAGTAACAACTCGTGGGGTCTGGAGGAATGGAAGCAAGCCTTTTTTCCTCTAAGTGTTTTAGCAGCAGTTCTGCCAAAGTTTGCTTAGCCAAGGTGGTACCAGTGCGACCCCATGCTATCCTAAGGTATACAGACCACAAAATTGGACTCCAGAATTATTTTGTATGAAATTTTTAATAGGCAAAGTTGCCACATACACACTGCAATCCAATAAACGCCATGCAATCCAATAAAGAGCACATTTTCTCCGATTCTCTTGCCACAGTTACAAACCAAGTTCACTAAGCTGGTCAAATAACCGCCTAATACACACACTGGCAGTAGCCTTATGGCCAGATGAGACTGTTAATAGTGCTCGCCTACTGCTGCCACCAAAAAGGTGAATCTGAAACGAACCATCTTACCGGCCAGGGCAGCATGCATCAATGTTTGCGTAGAATCTGCACTAAATATATGCCTACATGTGTTCACCGATCTCTGCATAGCAAATTGCTCAGCATTATTTTTATGCTGGAATCTTCACACATGCGGCCCTGAGCCTGCATCATCTACTACTGTCACATTGCAACTCAGCTGAAAGACACTAAAGGATGGATATTACTAACATACATAAACTTCAACTATGCCTTGGACTGGGCTGGCAAACTTGTAAAAACAATGTTGTCAACCCTTATCGAAAATGTGCCAATACTGGCTAGCCAGCTAGCAAATTTAGCTACTATAAGTAGTAGTTACTTACTGAAAATGTTGAATGAAATACGATATTTGAAAAGAATTACTAGGCTACAGATATCCGTCCCATTCAAAACTGGCCTCTCACTCACTATTACTGATCTCTCGACAGCAACCACTTAATAACATAAAGGGAGGGATGCAACAGGCCTAACTGACAGTGCTGTTGTTCAATCCATAGCATGGCTGTTTTAAACTATGACTGATTAAAGTGCTGCCTCCTTTCACGTGACTTTTCATGATTAAACTGACTACAGAACTAAAAAACTACAGGAGCATTTCGGCTTTCATACCCATGTATAATGGACAACTAGCCGCTCAGAGGCAAGTTTGAGATTGCCTTTGAGGAGCGAGTTTAAGCTATTTCCACTTTCAGCTGATTGATGTCACTGTTTCTGCCATGATCTACCAAGTAATTTCATTGATTGCACTTAATTCTCTGTGGATTTTTAAAAAATGTATTTATTGATTTTTTTATTTTTATGTTTATTTTGAGGACGCAATGCCTCCTTTGCCTACCTATAGCAGCCTCTGGTTAGTATAGCTCAGTATCAGAAAACTTTTGTTCAAAAACATATGGATCTAATCATATATATTCCCTCCACCCTATCTGTCATCAAAACAAATGTCAGCAAGAAAAATAATATATAATATATATAGAGTGGACATCTGTCCTGTACATGTACTCTGTTTCACACCCTGATAAACATGCACTCAGATACTAAATAGGGTAATATACTTTTAATTGATAATATATTATTCTCACATGTAACAAACATGCAGTTACAGTTATGAGTACTATATTCTGCAGACATGAACACTGCAGGTCTGGCCTGAAATCAAATTAACATGAATAGCTTTTTGGTTCCATATCAAATTTCTTGGTGATAGAAACTACTGCATTTTGACTTGTTAACTAGGTGTGAAAAAATCTCAGAGCCTCTTGAAAAGATGTGCATTTTTTCTCTTTCACTTGCTCTCTTTTCATGTGGCTTTCTAGTGAAGGAACCCGTTTCACTTGTCTGCCTTTGGTGGGCTTAATTAATGCCTGCAGAACAAATCTCAGAGGCCAGTCTTGGGGAAAAAAAGAGGCAGGCTTTCGAAGTTCAAGCACACCTCCTCGACACCACAGCATCGCCTTCGCTGCATAAATAAATCATTCAAGTAGCCAGCAGATTGAGAACAATCAATAGTTCTCTGCAGTGCCTTCGTCTGCGCATCACAGATTCTGCACCAGGACTGACCCAGGGTTGTATACAAAGTATGATATTAAAGAAAGCATCCAGGCCTCCTGTTCCAATCTGGGGGAACCTTTGGAGCTTATCAATCATTCATCTCCCTCAACTCATTCTATCATTCAGCCTGGGCCACAGAGCATTTGGAAGTTAAAAGCAATGATATGATGTCCTGCCCTCCAGAAGCTTGGAGCACATGTCCTATCAGCCTACTGCAGTCACACAATTTTCCTATTGTGTACTTACCCTGAATTTATTGACTGAATCTGATAGTGAAGGAATCTACTCCATTTAAATTGTCAACAGTTCATTCCTCACAGCTGGATTTCTGAAGCATATTGGATATGAAACGAATAGAAAAAAATCATATTCCCTGTATCTTTTCAAAAGTAATGGGGGTGGGCTTATTTAATATCAACAGGACCAGTGCATACAACTGGATAACTCTGGATATTAACTGCTGTGCTAAAGGTCAACTTTAAAGAGACAAATTACAATAAGATGTTTTTCTTTATCAATAAAACAGCTAGCTTTCTTATTTCTGCCTCTGTTATGTACTGAATGAAACCTAGTATTTCTGAACCAAATTATGCTCACACAATGTCACCTTTAACAGTCCTGTGCAAAGCCGCTAGTCTTTAGACAAAAATATGATCATTCACAACTTTTTTCTTTAATTCTTGTTTTTCAAAGAAAAGTTAATGAAAAAACTAAAAAAAAAAAGCAAACAAGCAAACATGGGATAGCATGAAAAATATTGTCATATCGCCCAGGCCTACAAACCACTCTACAAAATAATGACATATGGCACATTGTAGAGCTGGGGACAAATTTTCAGATTAAAACAGTGTCACTTAAAAAAAATAAATAAAAAATACATTTGATACTGTGAATGCTCTGCCTTGCTGCAACAATCAATACAAGCGCGAATCCGCAATAGCTGCGACCACACACGCGCATGCATCCATGTGTGCATGCATCCACACACATACCCTCACACAAACAGGTCACCTCTTCTTTGGTTCCTGACCAACCTTTCCACAAAATCTTGTGCAAATCTTTGAATCCATTCGAGAGTTATGCTCCTTTTTGTGATAGGCCATGCCCATCGCCACGCCCCCTCTTGGTCAACTGGCTCTACCTTCGGTCATGACCAATGTCCATGCCAAATTTCAGCCTCCTGGGGCAAAAACTGTGGCCGCTACGGAGTGGGACACTTTTTGTGGACCAACCGACCAACCGACCGGCAGACAGAGCTATAGAGCTGCAATCGCAGCTAATAATTTATCTAGAATTATACCATGGGCAATGTCTCATGCAACAGATTTTGCCTATGCAATGTCCAATTCTCCCTCCAACACGCCATGTATCCCTATCGTGCCAATCAGGGGTTCCAGCAGGGTTTTATTTATTTCTTTATTTGTTTTGGTAAGTTCAATATGGTATGCACAAGCTATGGAACCTGCAAAAATAAACTAATAAAACAGACCTTAAAAATTACTTCTGCAGGGGTGAACCCTTGTGACAACCAATGTTTTGCTCTGTGACATTACAAAGCCAAGAGAACTACCAGTAAATTGTCTTTGCCTTCTTTCCCCTGTGAGGTTACTGTTCATTGTATATTATATGCATATCTGTAGGGGAACAGATATATTTGGTGCTTGCTGAATTATATTGTTAGGCAGGGGTGCCTAAATACATTGAGTGCCCTTCTTTACCAGCTCAAACAAGCCAGTAGTTTGAGAGCTGTAGTGCGACCATCTGTTTTCTAACTTAGAACAGGCTACACCTTGCCAAGGATGTGGAGGTAAGTAAGTAACAGCCAAATAATAGCATTCCTGCCTAACAGCATAATGCAGAGCATACTTAGGTGAAAAGATAGCCAGCTTGAAGAAGAGTATTGCATTGGATTATTGTGAAATGCTCAATGAAAACACTGTTCAGTGCAAAATATGTGCTATCAAATTTGCATACCATGGGTCAACATCTATGATGTTAACCCACCTAAGAACCAAATATCCAAGGCCAAGGGATCACGGCAAACAAGCGCTCAACTTTGTAGTGAGACCTCATCAGTGTGACAGCTGTCCAGCTGAAACCACAACAGACTTATTTGCGAAAATGGAAATGAAAGACATGCTTCCCAAAAGCACGGTAAATGGCAAAGGGGTTTGGAACCTACTGGCATTTTCTGAGCCAGATATACTCCAGTGTGATGTACTGTTGCACAAAAAACCATCACAGCTTGACTTGAATATAGAGAAACAGCTGCCTCTCTCTGCACCATTCCAAGTCCGACAATGTTGTGATAACAATTTGTGTGTGGACAGCACTAATTATTCTTATATGAGTCTTATGTGACTATAACTTGCCACTTCATTGAAGATTCAGTCGGTGCAGTGAGCGAAGAAGCATACAATCATTCCGGAAAAAATACAGCAATGCTTATTTTTAATTTAAAAAATCTCAATCAGCACTGATTAAAGTAGTGGCGCGTTTTTTTATACTACATCAAATGATATGTTGTAAGAATACGAGAAGTAATAAAGTTGATTTAATGATCAGCATAAACACAAAATGCTGTACTGCATTGGCTCCAGAATACCAAACATACAAATATGCCTTGACAAGAGGAAATGTACTTCATCTAGTAGGCCTATGTGGTAACCAACCAAAAGTAACAAAATTACTTTGAGTTGCTCTGCAAAGACTATTAAACTATGTGTCATCAGTTCAAATGCTGTTTCAAATAAATATTTAAGCAAAATCCGGTACGAGAGGCCATGCCGTATCGTGATTATAGTCACGGCTACAGGGGTGTTGTTTGGCACAATGTGAAGTGGAGTTTATTTTATTTTATTTTGCAATATTATTTGTAAGAAACAATTTGTGCGTGGAGGGATTACAAACAGTCTGTTTGAATAACTGTTTGAATAATTGTTACTGTATCTGATTTACAATCACTAGAATGCAGTGTCAGCCAATCAGCATCCATGATCGAAACAACCCAGTTTATATCCTATCATATTGTAAAATTCATGTTAGCGGTGTTGGTTTGAGTTTTTTTGACATCAAACACTGAAATCTACTGAGTAAATATCTGGTATATGCTTTCCGTGGACAACCCGAAACAATATACTAGAGGGAAAAAATATTGAACAGTGTAGTTTTGAAATCATGTTGTGAAACAGCCTTTGTAAACCCATTCATAATAACATCTTAAAGGCTTTACAAAATGATAAAATATTCCAGCAATATATTTCCTACATGACTTCTTTCATTTGACATCATTAAGCTGTGGTGACTGCAGAAGTGGACACTTATTGAGCCCCCTTTTTATTCCTAACCTCAGCAAAGAATTCAACAACCAGTTGTAAATTGCTCCTTTCATTCCTAATACTTTTTCGTTTTCTGCCTGAAAAAAGTGCCCATGCTGCAGTTTTTGGTAATACGTTCAGAAAAAGTCAATTTCACCTCCAGTCAGCCTACAACTAGCCAGATTGCTTTACCCTCAGTGCCTCAGAGGCACTGTGGAGGTCAACTGAGGTGCCTGATTGGCAACCTTTTAGATTATGCTTTGCCTTCGCATACACAAATAGCTGCTTTCAAAATATGGCTCATTATAATTTATGCTCAGTAAATGGTCTTAAATCTGTTCTCAGAGCTGATATGACTTTTAGCAAATGGAGGAGCCCTTTCATCAACCTTGAGAAAAATGTGTTCGCCAATGACGTAAGGCTTGATTCATGGGTTGCTCTCCTGACAAAACTGCAACTTTAGAAGCATATGACTTCAGGATGCTGTTTACAAACTATCCTAGATAAGGAGTAATATCTGGTGTAATCTCATAAAGACAAAAATGATTATAAACAAGATGGAAAGGTCAGTGAAGAGGTAATGATTTCCTGAGAAATAAAGCAATATGTATGGAGAGAAAAGTTCTTTGAATGCCTGTCTGAAAAAAAAACTTGAAAGCGGTAATGAAAGGAGTTTCTCGTAAAACATGAGTATTAAAAAAAAAAAAAACAGCATTTAAATATTTCCACATGAATATTCACAGGGGGAAAAAGCTAATTTCACCCCTTACTGCTGCAGTAATTAAGCATTCAGCCTCCGTGCAGTAGCTTGGTTGCTATGATTTTTATGATAAATGACCAAAAGCATATCAACCATAAAAATTCAGCCTAGCAAAATTCCCCGAAGCCCAAGAATCTCAATCAATTTGAAACACACAGCAACTTCAGGGAAAGGAGTGTTCACTCACTCATTACTCTGCAGCAGCATCATGACAGCATGTCTCCCGTCATTAACTTTGGGCATACTGAAAAAAAGTCCCATTGTATAGGGCTATAAGACCTTTAAGCATGAAACTCCACTAATGCCAAGAAACCGCAAACTTGTGTTCTGTATATTGTATGACAGGTTGATTTGGTACCATCCAAACAAAGTCTACCTACCTCCATGCACCATGCAATGCTGTGCTGAAATCCTGGCACTTTTTTTTCCCCCTGACCTCCTCCTGCATGCAGCCAGCACTCAAAATCAGATTTGCAGCTTCCCTCTCCATTTCATCCCCTGACGATGCCAGGACCACCAACACATGATTTGGCTTCCATGCATCAGTCAGTCAGTAATGAATAAGGAGTAGTTGTTCTCATGGGGGGTGAGACTACTGACTAATACCAGAGCTAAAAATGTGAGGCTGAGATACGTGATTGTGCTGAACAGAAAAGAACATGGCATGGACAGGGAAAGGGATGGAGATAGCATCCACTGGATGAAATCTTAGGGGATACATTGCATGACAACTAAAATATCTATGTTTAAACCAATGGTGTCCTATCCTTGCATTCATACACATTGGTCAATGAATATGTATTCAATAAATACTAAATATTACATAACGATGGAATTTAGCTTAAGCAGAGAATGCTTCAATCACCCAACACTTCCTTCAGCAGGTAGACTGAACAAAATGACCAGAATTCAAAAGATAACTAGGATGTCAGAAAACAAAACCGCCGCTGTTTAGCAAGTTTGATGCTTGCAAGGGCTATATAATCATTCCAGACAAGAAACTACATTTTAAGTGACAGAAAGTTAACAATGATGAAATAACAAGGGAAATTCAAATACTGTAAGAGCCCCCCTTCATTCGGATTTGACTCGTGTCATGGCAACCCTTTCCAAAGCACTGCTTTTCAAAATGGTATTGCATGACACATGGATTAGTGTACATAGGAGTAAGAAAAACAAATTGAGATGAATCCTTGTAAATGTTTATAATGGAATGGTGGTGGTGGTGAAAGGTAACAAACCAGTATATAAGCAGTATGGCACACTATATATAGTGTAAAATAAATAAATAAATACAATAAAATATTTTTCTAGGCTGTTTGAGAGAATGTCTTTGAATCATCAGAAACTCAAGCCACTTGCCTGCTGAGTGGTGAGCATATTTTCATTTGAAATGTTATGTGTGTGTGTGTGTGTGTGTGCGTGTACATTTACATGCACTTAAGATCTGACATAGCAAATACTAATTCCATTATATTCTCTCAGAAGGCTCAAGACAATAAATTCATCGAAACCCATTTAATTACCAACTGATTCCATAACAATTAAAACTTCTCCCATTTATGAGTCACAAAATTAAACAACCTGTGCTCTCACTGAATGAGTGCCTTTGAATAATATATTACATGACTGAACTGCTACAAATGAATCATAAACTTCATTCAATGAACTTCACTTGTTCTTTTGGAAACTACAGTTGCAGATACATTCTAATTATTATTTGACTTGTAAGCGGACAGTAAATCCGATCAATGGTCTGAAAATGTACTTTAATATCACAATTCATTAGAATAAACATAATAGACAACTGCATTATAGTGTACATATCAATATTTGCTTGCATTTCAATCCTGTTTCTTTTTGTATTAGTGTATGGAGTGCACATTATTATTATTATTATTATTATTATTATTATTATTATTATTAATAATAATAATAATAATAATAATAATAATAATAAGCACCTTTTTGTTTTGGAAGCAACTAAGGTAGCCAACCATTTGATATTTAGCTTTGTAGAAGGCTACAGTAACCTAGTATTGCTATTACAAAATCACCATCTAACCTGCCCCAGGTTATATGAAGAGTAGCCTATATCTATGCGGGGAGAATATTTACCAAAAAAAGTAATTTTCTGCAAGGTAAGAGTTTATTATCTGTAAGAACAGACTTAAAAATTTCACTTGACGATCTAACAGACATGTTAAGTTTAGCCTTGCAAGATATATTTGTCACTCCTTTCAAACTGTTCATATATTGTAACATTTGTTGTTATAAACCATCACCTACTGAAAGCTCATCTTGTTCATTCATGCCCATAGCATAGAAACTGCAGATGTCCCATCTTCTATGTGCCAAAATGTATCTCATAATTATTATTATATAAGTGTCCTTGATATTAATTCCTGAATGAAGAGGCAAGAGGACTTCCTACATCCCTATGGCAGCTACAAATTATTCTGGATGTGATAAAAAGACTTTTGAATTTCCTCAGAATCACATGGATCTCTTTCCTTTATGTTAGATGTAAATGCAATGCAAAAAATGCAAAAGATTTACAGTTCTACAAAGTTCTACAAACGTCTAACAGTGAAACATTCAGACAGGGAATAATCGAGAAAAATAACATGCCAGTGTTATTACCAAATTGCATGTTTGGCAATATGCAACCCTAAAAGCATTCATTAAAGACCATGCACTAAGATTCTGTGATCATAAACAGGAAGATTGAATTTCATAAATATCCAAAATGGCAATTCTCAACAATTTGAGTGTGTAAAGTGTATGTGAAAACTTCTTGGTTCATAAAAACATTTAAATTGTATATGGATGCCATCAGCTTACTGAAATCAAATAATTGTATTAAATGCCAATAATTTTAACCGTGTGCAGTAGCCTAATGCTCAGTAACATTGGCCAAAAAGATAGCGAAGAGGGTACATTTTAACATATTTAACTGACAATGTTCGATAAATAAATAAATAAACAAATAAATCTTGCTGCAGAAATACAGGCTTGGTTCATCCCAGGTTTTGTGCCATGAAGCTTCATTAATTACTCTGGTATGATCTCAATCTTCCTGCAGCCCAGACTGCAATACATATCAGGCTGGAAACCATCCAGCTTTGCCATCAATACATCAACCAAGACTTATAAATGATGAATCAATATTTTTAATATTCACTCATTCTAATGTATCACAGTGGCTCCCAGCTAAAATTGCTGAGGAAAATATGCATATGTAGAAAGTAATATGTGAAGATTAATTGATTAGAAAACCTCCTGGGAAAGTAACATAAAATAAAAAGTGCAAAAATCTGCTCATTAATAATATGCAGATGTGGTTTTTTTCCACCTTATAGCAAACATAGTACAATTGAGCAACGGGAATCATTTTTGCCTTTCATCTCATTGGTGAAAACATCTCCGTTAATTATTCTGACAAAGGCAAATAATTCTAAATTGTATTATTGTATTATATAAATGTATAATTGTACAATGTAGCTAGTTAAAAACGCTCTTTCTGTTTTCTTCTATTTTAACACATTGTGGAACTGCTAGAAGTCACTTATGGCAGAGCAATGGTCATTAATTATCTTCTGCAAATCACCCGCTACTGTGATAATGAAGAGTGAAAATGGAACTGGATTTTACCCTTCAAATTCCTCCAATATGCACCTCTTTTGCCACATCAAATCTCAAGTTAACTCTTAAACATCCAATATGATTTTCCATTGGCAATGTAATACCGGCTTAAAAGCTATAGTACACAGTTAAAATCAGCTATATGGTAGCTAAATATATGTTTTCATTATTTGTTAAGTCTGGTGTTGAGATAGCTATACCAAACAAAGTTATCTAGCCAAGTCAATTCCTATTCCAATTGGATAATCATTCTGTTTTCTTCAGAAATATTCAGATTAATTTTCAGAACAAATTTCCCCGTACCACTCTTTAGTGTGCCTGAATGCCCTGCTGATACATTTCTTCCATATACAGTATGCTATAGCATCCTTCTGGGGAGA